>NW_020955227.1:1305340-1307462 GCF_003031625.1 Empidonax traillii
AAAAAGCCTTGAAACCCTAAAAATCAGTCCTTCCTCCCCGAGAGGGTTTTGTTTTTCCCATCCTCCCTGTCCTGGCTGGGGATCACGGTTACCAGGCAAGGGATGGCTGCCTCTGCCCATTGTACTTCCCAGGAACAACTCGATCTGCATTAACCCTGGTCTAAATCACTGCCCAGTCCCAGCTCAGCCCAGCCCAGCCATAACCCACTGCCCTGGCATTTTAAAGGATGCTCTGAGCCTGCTCCGTGGCTCAGGGATTCCCTCCTGGAAGGATAATTCCTTCCAGCTGCTGCTCAAGCTGCAGGGAGGGAATGAGGTGCCATCCTGGGGACACCAAACCTCTGCTAATGCCAAAGCACCTGGGTCCCACCCTGCTTCAAACCTCATCCCTTCAGCTCCCTGATTTTACAGCTCTGGGGGGATGATTTCCCATGGCTTGGGAGAAGGGGTGATCAGCCCCACTCCCTGGGAGAGAGGAGGGTTTCTGACTAGGCAGCCTCAAAGCCCCAAATCATTTCATCAGCCTCCCAGCTACAGACACACACCCAGGCTCTCTTAAAATGCTGATTCGTTGAAATTCACCCATCTTGGCTGTGCAGAGTCGAAATTTCATATTTTTCCTGTGAATCAGCCCCAGTCCCTGAAAAAAACAGCTCAAAAGGAGAGGGGAAATAGTCTTGCACTGAGCTGTTCCTGCTCGAGTGAGACATAACAGCCCAAGGGGGACAGGGAAGGTGTCCCCACGCCCCAGCACCCTCCTGGCCTGGGCATGGCTGTGCCACGGGGCATCTGAGCTGCTGGGGATTAAAGCACTTCAGTGGGTGCTGCCAGGGCTCCCAAGGGAGTGGGGAAAAGCCCCGTGTCCCCCCCACACACAGGATCCCCCTCCCGCTGTCCCCTCTGGACCCTGTCGTGCAGTGACTTTCCCAGTTTTCCTGTGCCCTTTCCCTGGTGGAAAGGGGTTTGGAAAGGAGCACACACACACACATATACCCCCCATAGCAGTGCCTGCCAAAACCTGGCTCACTGGGGGTGCTGAGGGGAGAAAAATCCCCACAAGGAGAAGTCTGGGAGAAAATTGATTTTCCTGCCCTCCTGGCCCAGCCAAGACTGCTCTGCCTCTTGGGCTCCCCCAGCAAGAGGGGACCCATCTCCCCAGGCCCTGGTTTTGTTTTTGTTTTTTTCTCTCTGCCCTCTGGCAGCAGCTCCCCCAGCACAGATGCGAGCATGTGTGGGGACCCCGCTGAGCCCTGCGAGCACTGCAGAAACGTGCTGGTATGTGCCACTGGGGAGGGCTCAGCATGGGCAAGGCGCCTTCCTGGGGCCCCCATTCCAACCCAGAGCCCCCCACGCTGGGGCAGGGGGAGCCTGGAGCCCAGGTGGGGGTGTTCAGCCCGTCTGGGGACAAATCGTCCCCAAATTGGAGCCCCGGTGTCACCAGTCAGTAGGAGTCTGACAGCACCCCAGGGCACAGAGCATTCTCCCAGTGCACAGGGAGGAGCAGGATGATGATCCAGTGTCACCGTGGGAGGAGCAGGAGGGTGAGTGTGTGTCACCCTTCAAGGCTGGAGGGCCCAGGGAAGCACAGAGCAGGGGTACCAAGGTAACCCCTATTCCAGAATCTCCATCAGACCTGGGGTCTCCAAGCCACGACCCTCATCCATCCCTGCCTGCACCTGGCGGTGGTTTGTGCTGCTCTGGCTGGTTTTGGCAGGGCTTTGACCTAACTCAGCCTCTTATCCTGCCTGTGCCATGGGAAAGCATCAATCCCAGCCCACGGAGGCTTTTGGACAGACAATCCCTGGGGAACCAGTTTCCCCTCCCCATGGAACAGGGGGACCACGTGCAGGACAGCGGGTCCCGTGGCAGTGACACAGGATGAGAGCCATGGTGAGGGGGTGTCCCTCATTAGGGAGAGGGACAGGGTGGGTCCTTTCCCAAAGCCTCCTTTCTCCCTGGCTGGGATGTGCCGGGTTCCCTGTGAATGGCTGGAAACCTTGTGGGTGAGCTGGGACCTGTCAGGCTCCTCATCCATCCACCCATCCATCCCTCTCCTGTCACCAGCCTCGCACTAAGCACAAACAAATGTGGAGGGCTGGGAGGTGGGCTGGGGCAGGAAGCT
>NW_020955227.1:1307483-1318606 GCF_003031625.1 Empidonax traillii
CCTCCTTTCTCCCTGGCTGGGATGTGCCGGGTTCCCTGTGAATGGCTGGAAACCTTGTGGGTGAGCTGGGACCTGTCAGGCTCCTCATCCATCCACCCATCCATCCCTCTCCTGTCACCAGCCTCGCACTAAGCACAAACAAATGTGGAGGGCTGGGAGGTGGGCTGGGGCAGGAAGCTCCCACGCAGATTAACTGGTGCTTACTCAAGACACACTGACTGATGCTGCACTGGGGACCTGCCAGCACTGGGCACTTGGCAAGTGCTGTCCCTTCCCCTGGGGACAATCCTGCTCCAGCAGCCCCACGGGCACCATCCCTGCATGGAGAAAACCCCCTTGTCTGCAGCCCTCAGAGCCCTGCAGGCAGGGAGATGTCCCCAGGCAGGTGCTGTGGACAGGAAGGTGATGTCTGGTCACTGAGAGCCACGTCCATGCAAGGATGGGTCCTGTCCCAGTGCCACCCATCCCAGCTGCACTGGCCTTACAAGGACCGAGACAGTTCACCTCCCCCTCTGCTCTGGATGCCACCATTCCCAGCTCTGCCACACAGGGACTGTCCCCATCAAAGCCCTGCAGGAGGTCTGCCACCCTGGGAGGGCAGCCAGGCACCCTCAGCTGATGCTGTTTTAGGGAGCAGGGAGGGATGATGGGCATTTTAAACACTGCACCCCAGCCTTGCTGACCACCAGCAGGATGTGTCCCACCCCAGTGTATCCCAACCTCATCCCATAGGCCGGGGTAAGCAGGTTGTGGTGCCACCCCAAGCAACAGGGTGCCCTCCTTCTGGGCACAAAAGCACGAGAACCTCTCCTCATAGAGCTGCAGCCACATCTATCAGATACATCTCAAAGCCTCTTCCCCTGCCACATAGACTGAGCTGGGGTCTCTGCATCCCTGCCTGTCCCTGATCAGTCCTCTAGAAACCACGGAAAGCTTCCCAGCAGAGAGGTTTGCAGGATTTCCAGCAGTTCTGGGGCTGTGGAAAGCAGATGAGTGCTGGAGAGAGAGGTCTCACAAGTCCAGGGTTACAGAGTAGGGGAACCTCAGCTGGCTCCCCATGGCCCAGCCTTGCTGGCCCAGGGCTCTGTGCTTTCCTGAGCCAGGCACAGGAATTAGTGATGCTGGGTTTAATTGTAGCAGAGCCATGTTGATGTCCCAGGGAAAGCAGATCCCCGTGGACACATCCCAGCCATGGTGTCACAGGGCAGCCAGAGGGGCCAAGGTGTCCCTGAGCTGTGCCCCACATCCAGTGGGGACAAGGGGCATTTAGGAAGAGAAGCACAGCCAAACTGTGCCCTGTGAGCCAGGACCAGCATGGCTCCTGGACTGGGACACCATGGGGACAGCAGCTGGGATGGCTCTGCCTTAAGGAAGGTGTCTGAGCCCTGGGAGCAGCTTGGGGCTATTTGGGGCAATCAGCCAGCACTTGATCCCAAGAGCAAGTCTTTTTTCCACTCTGACATCAGGTCCCTGTCCCTTCCTGCCTCGCTTCTCCCTTTTCAGCTGCCCTGGTTTACATAATGAAAGCCAATTTGCTGTGACAACATCTTAATCCCCTCTTCTCTCCTCTTGCTTCATCACTGCTCAGCTCAGCATCCACACAGCCCCAGGGTGGGTCAGAGAGTTCCAGCCACCCTGGGGATGAGGAAGGGGCTGCAGGAGCTGTTCTGCAAATGGGATACCCAGGAACCACCACAACTCCCCATCCCACTGCCTGGTCCTAGTGACTGCAGCCAAATGGGCAATACATGCCTGCCCCGTGCTGAAGGATCCCCTCAGAGGGGCCACAGTCCTCCTTCCAAGCTTGGCTGTGACAAAAGTGGCTCTTTCTGAGTTTTCAGCCCCGAAGCGGCTGCCGGAGCCAGCGCCCAACTCCCTCTCCCATCTCCAGGCGGCACCAAAGTAAGTTCATTGTTTGAAAAGCCATCAGTCAAGGCTTGCTGGCTAAAATTACCCTCCTGCTTTATCATCTTGAGAACATTAAGGGCTGTTGTTAACAGATGTTTCGCGTTACACATTATTTGTTAGTCTAATGAAAGGAGGTGAACAAGCTTTCAAGACCTCAGAAGCTGTGCCGAAGGTTTTCGATGGGAGGCTGTTGCGCCACTCCAGGGGAGGATGACGATGAAGATGAGGATGGAGACGAGCTCTCACCACCCTGTTGACTCTTCCTTGCTCTTGCCTGGCTTGTGGGATTTCTGATTTTTTGGGTGTCACGAGAGCAACGCATTGCACTGATATTTGTACTCATCCTCCCAGGAGGATGCACTGGGTGCCCCCAGGGCCAGTTTGGGGCTGGGGCCAAGGCAGGGGCTGAGCAGCCCCTTGCCTGGAGCAGGAGGTGGAGATGGCTCTGGTGCTTGGTGCCAGCAGGGAGGGATGTGCTAGCTCTGTTAAGGGACTGTGGAGGGGCTGCCCCTGGAGGAGAGGTGTGCTGAGGGCCCCAGACATGGGGCAGCCGCCCTCTCCAGTGGGGAGGTCTGTGGGACAGAGGTAATGAATGACAGCAGAAGGGGGTTGAATCCCCCTCTGCAAAGAATAATACCCTGCCCTGAATTTCTCCATCTCTGCCAGCCTCTGGAGTAGAAACCCCCTGCTGCTGCTTCCCTGGGGAAGGGGAGGGTGTTCTGAGGAGGTTGCAGCCTGCTGAGCACAGCCTGGGGCTGCCTAAAGCTTCCCTGTGCCAGCTCTGCCAAAGCACCCCCTGGCCCACAGCAAGCCCTGTCCTTCACAGGAGTACCAGCAGCTTCACAGCAGGTTCAAGGCTGCTCTTGCTCCCTAAATGGTTCCCAGACAGGGTGCAGATCCTGCAGAGAGACACTGGGGTACCGTGTCCACTTGTATTCATAATAAACCCACTGCCACCAATTTCTGGGGGTCCAAACTTGCACCTGGCAGAAAAAAAACCACCCCACAGTGGTGAAGAAGAAGATGAGAGAAAATGCTGAGAGGCTGTTTTACTTCAGGATGCCAATAAAAGACAACGTTACCAGTAAAAGTTCCTCAGCTGTCATCAGGCCGATGCCGAAAGCATCGCAGATGTTTAGCAAAAGGCTGATGCTCACAAAGGCAGGACAGTTGCCTGGGATTTTGAGTCCAGGATTTTGGGTGTACCCATCCCAATTTAGGAAACTGCATCCCAGTTAAGGCAGTGGCAGCAGGTTACAGGTCTCAAAGGTTTGCACACATGCGGATTTTTGTCTCTGTCTTCTCATTCTCTTCTTGCCCGCTGCTCTCAGGTGTTCTTCTCTCCAGGTAGGATCAAGGGAAGAAATATTTCCACTCCTGGACAGCTTGTCAGAGCATCCCAGATGCTGATGTTTTCCTCGTCCCTGCAAACTCACCCTAACAGGTGCTAATGGGAAATATCTCACATGGGCCAGCAGTGCTGGGATCTGCAGGCCAAACCCCCAGGGCCTCTGCCCCAGGAGGAATGGGCTTTTAGGGTAAAATATGGGCTTGTGGTGATTCAGGCAGGCCCTTTGCCCCTCTCTCTCTGGTTTTTGCATCACATCCAGTCCTCACTGAGCTCTCTGGGAGCATTAGGAGCTCAGCAGGGCAGTAGTTTCTCTGCTGTTTTGTGAACAGCCCTGTGAGACCAACCAACCGCTGCGGGCTGGGCTGGGTTTCCCAAAGCTGCGCTGATCCCACAAGGAATATTATCCCATCAGTGGGGGAAAACCACCCCAACAGTCCCACAGGCAACGTGACAAGTACAAACAGAACCCAAGGGAAAGGGAGGGAGGATGGAAAACGACGCTGAAAATACCAGATACCATCCCAGAAACACAGTGCCTGGTCTCACCCAGCCCTCAGCATCCCAAGCACAGGCAGGCTGGGGGCTCAGTGGGGCTGCTCGATGGAGGAAAGAGGTTGGGCAAGGAATGAGATGTGGGTGGGAGAAAGATGCTTCAAACCTGCCCACAGTGAGGGGACCCTGGTAGGGGACAGAGGGAGCACCCAGGGGGGATTGTTCCCCACTGGGAACCCTCCCTCACCACAGGTCTGGGCAGCCTCTAGGGTGGGCTGAGCCCCTTCACAAGCACAGCTTCCCGAGTGGGCTGTGCACCCTGGCCGGGCACGGGGCAGGCCCTCGGCAGGGCCATGAGCACCTCAGTGCTGTGCTCTGGGGGCTGCAGAAAACGAGCTCGAGGTACCACAGCCCAACCAGGAGGCAGGTTTTGGGGATGCCACCCCCGGGTGCCCTCAGGGTGAGCAGCTGGCGCAGCCCCGGGGGGATGGCAGGGCTGCAAATCCCACTCCACGCTCTGCCTCCTCTCTGTCACCTCTGTGCCCCGAGGGGACACCTGGCTCCCGGGGGGAGCTCTGGCGGCTTGTCGGCTACCCCTGGACCGGGGCTTTGCCCCAAGGACGGGATGAACCCTCCTCGCCTCCACCCCAAGGCCGGAGTGGGGATGCGCTGGGCCGGCGGAGCAGCGCGAAGGGACGCAGGCGAGACTGTCCCGTTAAAAACGTTAAACCCCCGGACAGGACCGAGCGCCACGAAGCCGCGCGTCCCGCTCTATCCCCGTCTCCTCTCCGAGCCCCGGCTCTGTCCCCCTGGCCCGGTGCTGCCGGCCCGAAGACGCGCAGCAGCGGCCGCCGGGATGGGACCCGCTGCGTCCCGGTCCCCAGCGCCCCGCCGGGCCGCCCCCGCTCCCCGAGCCCGGAAACCGAGGTGGGGAGCTCCGGGGGCAGGGGGGACCCCGCAGGCCGCGCAGGGACGCACCGACTTCCCGGGAACGTCCCATACCCGGCATCTCCGGCGGGGAGGCGGCCGGTGCGGAGTCTCCGTGCCCCCCTGGCCCGGTGCGGGTCCCTGACCCCAGTGCTGTGCCCCTCTCCCCCGGTGTGGGGTCCCTGTGCGCCCTGTCCCCGGTGCGAGGTCCTTGTCCCCCGGTGCGGGGTCTCTGTGTCCCAGATGTCAGGGTGCCGGCACCCCCACAGCTCGCCCCGACGGGAGTCAGCCCTCTCCTCTACCTCCTCTACCCGCTCCCCGATTTCCCCCAAACCCCGCTGCGGGGGAACACCGACCCCCTTTGTCCGCCGTGCCCGGTCCGCGGCAGGGAGGACACGGCGGGGACACCCCGTGCCCAAAGCTGCCCCAGCCCGGCGGAGCCCATCCCGGGGCGGCGGGGACTCACCGTCCTGGGGCGCTGCCTCGCTGCCGCTGCTGCCTCCCGACGGCTCCGGGATGGCCTTGCCGCCACCGGCGGGCGGGGGACCGGCCGCGGGGGTCCCGTTCATACCGGCCGCCACCTCCTCCAGGTCGAGGAGGTGGCTCACGCTGAAGTTTTTCCGGCTCTGAGGGTTTTCGGGCGGCTCCGGGCCGCGCACGGCGCCGGGGGCGAACGGCTTGTCCATGGCGAAGGCTGGCGCCGAGTCCATGGCTCCCACCCCCAGCCCGCAGCCCACCCCGAGGTGCCGGGCCGCTCCCCGGCCCCCTTCCCCTTCCCCACCCACGTCCCCTAATAAAAGAGAAAAAATTATAATAATTATAATTTTTCTTTTAAATGGGGGGGGGTTGGGGGGAATCACGGCTGCCCTGTGAATCCGGCTCCCTCCCCAGCCCCTGTTCCGCCTTGTGCTGACGTCTGGGGAAAAAACCACGCTCCCAGCCCAAACTTTCTTTCCCTGCTCTTTGCTCTGGAGCTGTTCAAACAAACGCCCCTGCTCAGAGCCGAGCGGGGCGGCCCCTCGCCCCCCCCAGCTCCGCGACCTGCCCCCCTGCCAGGGGCCGAGCCCCGCCGGCAGCCAAGCCGCGGAAAAGGGGGGGGCAGAGAGGGAGGGAGACCCGCTTCTCCCCCCCCCCTTACCCCAACCACATCACTCACCCCCCCTCACCCTGTTTTAAGTGCTTCTATCAACAAGTGTAAGTGGCTGCGCTCCGTGGGGAGGGATGGGGTGGGTTGGGAGAGGGGCTGGAGGGAGAGGTGACCCGCAGGTTAGCGGGGGACACGGCCCCCCTCCACCTCCAACCCCCCCCCCCCCCCCCCCCCCCCCCCCCCCCCCCCCCCCTCCTCCGGTCCCCATCAACCCCGGAGCAAGGTCACCTCTCCTGGGAAAAGCCTGGCTCTCTCGCCTTAATGAGATAATTACGTCCTGCACCACAGTTAAAAACTCATAGGCTGCTTCCCCTGGGGTTAGAAAGAAACCTCCCTAATGAAAACCAGCCACCGGGAAAAAAGGAGTTTTTCCTCTTTAAAATTATATATATTTTTATATGTACACAGAGAGATATGCAGGGAAGAGGCGGTGAGAGGGAGGGAGGAGGGCAGAGCGTGGGGCTGGTCGCTGGTGTCCGGAGAGGGCTGGGCTCGGGGCGACGAGCAGAAATCGAAGAGGTTTAACAGTCATTATTCCTTCCCCTCGATTCCAGCCGCTCTCCTGCCCGCCGCTGCCGGCACATATGGACGGGGCTGTGCACACGCAGGGTTCCACGCGAAATCTCCCAGCTCTGAGCTCATAAACATCCCCGCTCCAGCGCGGCCGAGGGAGGCAAACCCCTGGCTGAGTTATTTTAACATTTGTCGAAAGCTTTTCTTGCGCTCTCTTCCCCTTCAAGTCGGAGGCGTGCAGATTTTTAAGCCAGCCAGCGCTGCCAAATCTGATCTTCCTGACGGGGAAGCAGCTTCCCAGAGCTCTCCAGCCTGGAAGGGGTGTAGCTGAAGGCAGATTTTGGCTCTCTCCGACTCTGCGGGGGGCTCCTCCAGTGTGCAAACAAGCCAGCCCAACCTCCCTTCCCCCCTCCTTTTTCTTTTTTGGGTCCATTTACTGGTTCTATCAGTCCAATTCATTGGCCCGAGGGGCACTTCAGGAGTCAGGTCTGGGGTCTGTTTCTGTCCCCTTGGCTGTGTAAATCATGGGCTGGTGTCACACAGCACCGGCCCTGACAGAGCTCAGGGAGCCTTTGGATGATACTCTGAGGCATAGGGTGTGACCCTTGGGGATGGTCCTGTGCAGGGCTGAGGGTTGAAATGGATGATCCTTGTGGGTCCCTTCCAACTCAGCGTATTCTGTGATTCTGTGATCTTGTGATGCTGCTTCTGCTCCTGCTTCCCTGGGGGATGCTCCCCCAGGTGGGTGTTCTACCTCTGCCCAGCACCCAGCTGGATGGGACCCCTGTCACACAGTGTCAGGATGATGCTGTGCACTGTGGTTATGCCTTTAATCTGGATTTTAGAATATAGATCGCATCTATTGCCATCAGCCCTCCTGGCTGCTTTGTGCTCTTGGGGAGGAGATTCCTGCATCACCCCTGGGATCACTGGGCCCTGGGGGACCCAGCCCAGCCTCGTGCCACCCTTCCTCATGCAGGTACCTGCTTGATCCTGCTTTTTTTTCCACTCTGGCAGCAGGGACAGACCTTTCCCAGGATGGGGATGATGCCATGTTGAGGAAAAACTGCTCCAGGATCAACCTGGGAGATGGAGACATCCCCTTGGAGGACAGTGACCCATCAGCAATGGGCACCAGCCAGTCAGGGCTGGTGGGGGGGCCGGGGCAGTGAGGACCCCCATCCTTCCCCCCAGTATTTCCCCTTGGCCTCAGAGGCTGGGAACATCTTGCTGTGATTATTTTGGGGAGGGTTTTGGGGCAGCTGGTCTTGGCCCATGAAGGGGCAAGGGCAGGAGGGGGGATGGAGCAGCTCCAGCCCCATTTATAACCCTCTTCCTCCTCCTTTTTTCAGGGCCAGACCTTACTCTTGAACTGTCTGGCTTTTCCAGGGGAGACGGCTTTCCCTCAGTCAGCGGCATTAAATAATTAAATGGAGGGAATAATCGTCGGTGAAACCCCCTTGGGTTCGCACTTCCTCGGGCCCTGTGATTGCTGATATTTCTTTGGTTGAAATATGACCTTTTTTATGATCAAAGGGGATCAGAGTTCCAAAGGAAAGTACAAAAAAAAAAAAAAAAAAGAAAAAGTTTAAAAAAAAGAGGGCAAGCATTTTCTTTTTTTTTTTTTCTCAATCCTAGCGGTCTGGTAAAGTTTCTTTAGACATGCAAAGATTTACACACCTTTCTGCAGGGTGCCTTAAATTATCCTCCGACTCTTTACACATTTCCATGAGCAGAGCAAGAACAGTAAGTCATTGAGAAATTAACTGGCCTTTCAGTAATATCCCCGGTCGGCCTTTCAGAAGGAGAATGTCTAATGACTTTTTTGAAGTAGAGGTCAGGGTTTGCTTTTTTTAAATAAAACAATCTGTATTAATGCAATTTCCTTTTTAGCTGTAGGATTTGCCCCCCCCCCCCCCTTTTTTTTTTTTTTCCCCAGCATCATTTTTTTTTTAACACCACCATCCACACAAGGCATCAGAAGCGAGACCTGGTCACTTGAAACCCACACTCCTGGTGTTTCCCAACCCTCTTGTGCAAGCTCTTCTCACTTCTTGGTTTTTTTTTTTTTGGTAAAAATTGTGGTTTAAGTGACTAAAACCAGACCTTGGATCTGGCAAGGTGACTCCTGGTCATGCTTAGGGCGAAGTGTGGGAGGTTTGGAGATGAAGCTGAGCAAGGTTTGCTTTACCTGACACTGAGCACCTGGGTTTTGCTGAGTGTGCCCTGAGTCCGGCTTTGCTGAGCCAGAGCTGTTGAGGGACTAAAGTGACACCAAATTGGCAGGAATGTGCTGGTCTCCCCAGGTTGAGGATGTGGACAGGGCCTGCCAGGTTTGCAGTTTGCAGCCCTTGGGATGAATGTGTTTCATTTGCCAGTCCTTCATCTTCCTCTCTTAAAAAAACCCTCAACCAACCAACCAAAAAAAAAAAAAAACAACCAAATTTACATTTATATTTTTTGGTACTCTCACTCTGTGTTCTCCTAGGGCTTTCCTGATATTTCTCTTATCCTGTGATAACACCTTGTGCTCCCACGGTGCTCCACACAGCCTGGATCTGGGCATGCTGTGCCAGCCCCAGCCCTCCCCCTCACCCCAAAACTGCTGTGGTGGCTGAGATGGGACAGTGCAGCATCCTTGGAGCACTGCCTGGGCTGCTGCTGCTTCCTGTGGCACCCGGGTGCTCATTCCTAACATTCCCAAAATCTTGCCCTGTGGATGTTACTGTGCAGAGGAACTGGGCTGAGACTCACCCACGTCTCCCACGGGTGGGGAAGTTTGTCCAACTATGGAGATGCACCTCTGCCCCACTGTAAGGATGGTGAGCAGGGTAAGGAGGTAGTAAGGAGGAGAGCTTGGGAGATGATGGGGGCTTGGCAGTGCCCAGCCAGGACCCAGTAACCGGCCTTAGGGTGGGTGCCAGGGGTTTGGTCCCTTTCTGAGGGCTGCCAGCCCCATCTGCTTAAACCAGAGCTGTGCCAGCCGTGTGTCCTGCCCAGGCTGGGCACCAGAGCATCCCCTCCTGCCCCCAGACCAGGGCACCAGCCAGTGCAGGGGGGATGGCTGGGGGCATTTGCTGGGGGAGTCCCCCTGTGCCCAGCCCTGCCCTTCCCAGCAGGAATGGTATTTCTGTATCCACTGTGCAACTCCTCTTTGTCCCTCCATCCCTGCCAGACCCCAAAAGCACAGCGTACCCTGGGCTGGCTCCTCTCCTCCTCCTCTCCCCTCCAGCCCTCACAACTCCCCCCATTCCCTCCTAGAACCCTGTCTCTGCGGTCGGTGGCATTATAAAACTCCCCAGCCAGACCCTTGGTGAAGGTTTTTCTCCCAGCTTTCTTATTCCCTCTGTTTCTGCCTCTTTCTTTTGCTCTTTCTCTCCCTCTCTTTCTTTCCCTGCCAGGAATCCCAGTCCCAGATGAACCAATACTCCGTGGCTCTGCTATTTCCCTTTTATTCCACACCCCCCCCCCCCTCCTTCAACAGCAAGATGGGAAAAGAGTGAACTGGGGGGAAAAAAAAAAAAGCAAGCAAGCAAGAAAGAAAGAAAGAAAGAAAGAAAAAAATCAAAGCTGCACATATTGGATCCAGATGTGCTTACAGCCCTTTCCAGCAATTTAATTAAATTCCCCCAGACAGCCAGGAGGATTTCTTAATGATCAAATTTCCCTGGCTTTCCTCCTAAAATGCCCCTCTTTCTTCGGCTGGCTGTTGCTCTGTCTCCCTGATGGATAGCCAACTCGCATTCTTCCTAGTCCGCCCCGCCAAGGCCATGGGGAGGAAGGGGGCAGATCCCAGCCTTGTTATTTTAGCCGGGCACTCAAACCCTCCAGCGACGTCCTGGGTTGTTTTTTTTTTTTGTTGTTTTTCCCCCTAGAAATGCGGGGATGGGGAGTCACCTCCCTGGAGGCTGTGGCTTGTGGAATGCTCATGGCAGGATGCTCCAGGGAAGCACTCCTGGGTGCCCAGACTCGCCGTGCTGATGGCAAAAGAAGGGGTTCAGCCCGTGGGTATCTCAGATTGTCACCTCCCAGGGCTGGTTCTGAGCCAAGTTTTGCCCCACTCTGCACCCCTAAAGCCTCATTTGAAGCACAGGGTTACCAGAGTGGGAGCAAAGCCTCTGTGGGGCTCAGGAGGGCACATCCAGCCTGGTAGGGCTCTTTGGGGCAGCCCAGTGTTCCCTCTCATCCCTCATGGTTGGGGTCAGAGGTGGCAATGGGGTGACCCTTCCTTGCCACCAGCCCTCCTTTCCCAGCCAGTGGTGGGGAATGCAGCAGGGATTTCCCCCCAGAACGGTGTCTGCTGGAGGGCTGGACCCTGCACAGTCCCCAGTGATGCCACATGGACAGGGACAGGGACTGTGCCTGATGCTGCCACTCCAACTGTGGAGGCTCCAGGGTTTTACTGGACCACGGAGGGACCATGGCTTTTATTGCGAACATGGAAAGTCCAGGATCTGGCTCTACCTGGTGCCAACAAGGAGACACTCAGATTGGATAGAGGGTCTCAGCTTCCCAGCTCACTCAGCCCTGGCCTGAAGGTGGGCTCAGGACCAGGGGGCTGTGGGCACAGGGTCCCCCACCCCGGCACCCCACTCTGTGTGGGGAAGGGAAGGGTGGGAAAGGGGGGTAGAGCGTGACAGCATGTCAGAAAAACGCCCAAGCCGCGCAGCCTCCTCGCCCCCTCTGCCCCGGGGCCACGGCTGCCTGCCGGGATCTGGAAGCGCTCCACCGGAATAAAATAAATACATAAATAGGAAACCCGAGGCGGCTTCAGTTACTGCCGCT
>NW_020955227.1:1318866-1353889 GCF_003031625.1 Empidonax traillii
GGGAAGGGTGGGAAAGGGGGGTAGAGCGTGACAGCATGTCAGAAAAACGCCCAAGCCGCGCAGCCTCCTCGCCCCCTCTGCCCCGGGGCCACGGCTGCCTGCCGGGATCTGGAAGCGCTCCACCGGAATAAAATAAATACATAAATAGGAAACCCGAGGCGGCTTCAGTTACTGCCGCTCTCCGGAGCTACCCGCGCCTGCAGATTCCATAATAATAATAATAATAATAATAATAATAATAATAATAATAATAATACCAATAAATCCCGGGATAACTCTTCCCCCGGTAGCTCGATCAGCAGGGGAGGGTCCGGGCGCTGTGGGCAGCAGCACCCCAGAGCCCCGAGCCCCGCGGAGGCAGAAACCGCTCGGTGCCACCTCCCGGCACCCCCAGCCCGACCCGGGTGGGTTGTCCAGGGGCAGGGGGGACAGGCGGGGGACACCCGGGGAAGGAGGATACCCCGGGAATGGGTACACCCAGGGTAGGAGGATGTACCCGGGGGGAGGAGGAGACCTGGGAAAAAGGGAAACCCGGGAAAGGGGGACACCCGGGGACGGGAGACACTCGAGGTGGGGGACACCTGGGAGAAGGGGGGACACGGTGAGGAGGACGCTCCCAGGAGGGGGCACTCGAGGAAAGGGGACATCCGTGGAGGTTGGAGGACACCTGGGCAAGGTACACCTGGCGGGGGGACACCCGGGAGAGGGGACACTGGGGACAGGGAACACCTAGGGTCGGGAAACCCGGGAAGTGGGGGACACTTGGGGAGGGGAGACCCCGTGGGAGGGGGACTCCTGGGGGAGAGGGAGACAGCAGGGAAGAGGGTCACTGGGGAAGCGGGACAGCCCGGGGGACACAGGGGGTTCCCGGAGGGTTCCCGGGGGATTCCTGGGGGATTCCAAGGGGGGGGGGGTCCCTTCCCGCCCCGCGCGCGGCCGCGTGCTGCCCCCTGCCGGCCGCACCCGCCACCAGCACAGGCCACGCCTCCCCAAGAAACCACGCCCACAAAGAGCAGGTCACGCCCCAAGGGGAGGTGGTTCCAAGCCGAGGCTCCGCCCCCTCAGTCAGGCCACGCCCCCCTCGGCACCAGCGGGTTCCGGTTCCGGCGGCGCCGGGGCAGGTGAGGGGCGGCGGGGCCGGGGTTGGTCCGTGAGGGGAGCGGGATGCGGGGGCTTCTCCTCCCTATCCAGGGAGCTCGGGGACCGAGGGGCGGCCATCGCGGTGAGGGTTGCATTGGGATTTCCGAGTGTTTATTTGTGAGAACGAACCGGCGTTTGTGTATTCGTTTGGTTGGTTTTGTTTTTTTTTTTATCCCCGCAACAGCCTAATCTACCTCCTCAGGGAAAGAAATGATGGGCCTGTTTTCTATATTTAAAAACATATAATATATAACCATACACAATTTGCTGGGAGTGGTGCATATCCATGTATATATATATATATATATACTTATGCTTATTTATTTACACTCGTGTGCTGGTAATAACTCAAATATTCCGACTGTGAAACATTGTAAAACAAAAACAACAACAACAACAACAACAACAAAAGTTCTATTTTTTGATAAATTATTTTAAATCGACTATTTAGCTTAAGTGAAGGGCGATAAGGAAATGAAAACATATGTTTTAAATATCTTTTGCGTAGTGGTCTTTGGGTGGCATCTTGTTTCTCATCCTGGGGGTGGGTCTGGGGGCTGCTGGTTGTGCCTCCCCTCATGGGAGGCTGATGGTCCCTGGGGTGGCTCCTGGGTTGCAGGGACAGCTCCAGCCCTTTCTCCTTCCCAAAATCCAGGCTGGTTACAGACCCCCCCTGAGGCTCTCAGAGCCCCCCAGGTGTGGCACAGAGGGTTTATCCCGAGCCTGGGCCCTGCTGGGCGTGTTTCCATCCTGCACCCAGATAACTCCAACGTGCAGCTCTGCGTGCAGGAGATAATTTGGATACACCTCCGTGGCGTGTGGGAGGAGATCCCTGCGCTGCTCTTGGCTGTCTTTTATATCAAGAGGAGGAGGAGGAGGGGGGAAGGCCGTGTTTTCTTCTGAGTGCCAAACTGCTGAGGAGGCTCATTTGTTTTAAAGGGAGGGGAAGAGCCTTTTGGAAAGGAGAGCTGTGTGTGGGAAGACAGCAGTGCCATGCTGGAGGGCCCCAGGAGGGCTGTGCACGGAGCAGAGCACGATGCCTTTTCTGCACGGATTCCGCAGGATCATCTTTGAGTACCAGCCCCTGGTGGACGAGCTCCTGGGGCTGCTGGTGATGCCGGACAGGGAAAGGCAGAGCTCCCTGGAGAGGTAACCAGAGGGGACTGAACACCCCAGGGGGCTTTAGGGGGGATGGTTGGAGCTCAGAGGTTGCTGCTCATCCCACAGCCCCTCCTTTTGCTGCTGTTCTTTGGGAATGTGGGGGTGGAGCAGAGCAAACACAGGGACTGGGTGTGCTCCCCTGGAACTGCCTGACCCTTGGCAATAAAACCTAAACTGGGGCTCAGCTGTGGCCCACAACCAGCAGATTAGAGACCCGGTGGGTACAGGACCAGGGATTTTTGTTCTTCTGGTTTTTCTTCTTCCCTGGTGCCCCTTTGGCCCTTGCACACCTGAGCTATGTGCTGTCCGCTGAGTAACTGGTGGGTTTTTGTGTGTCTCAAGCCCTGCCTGTCTGGGCAGTGACAGGAGCCAGCTCTCTGCTGTGAGGCGAGTCCTGGAGAGGGAGACCCACTCCCCGTTTTATCAGGAAGGTGTGAGCTATGCCCTGCTGAAGGTCACTGAGCTGGGGCTCGTCCCTGCTGCAGAAATCCTCCTGGAATTTGGTGCTGACCTCAGCTTTGAAGGTGAGGCTGGTGGGAAGGGGGCTGGGCCTGGTGGAACCAGTGGGTGAGAAGCTGCCCCGGGAGGTGGGGGTAGCTGGGGCAGAAAGAGGGGGAGCTGCCAGCTCAGCCCCCTGCTCCTTGCTGGAATAGTGTGAATGTGTTTTGTGGAGACCCAGCTACAAGGATGGACGGGGGGGATACCCAGGGGGCCAGTTTGCAGCTTTGGGGGCTTTTGGCAGGGTGGAGCCATTGGAGCAGCAGAACCTGGGGGGGTCTGTGACAGCCCTGTTCTCATGGGCATTGCTGTGTTCTCAGGGCCCTCCTCAGCTGCCTCTTTCCACTTTTGGCAGGTGCTCTGGGGGAAGCCCCTCACTCTCCCTGACCGTGTTTTTGCCCTCAGATCCCGTCACCTACTACACCCCCCTGCACATCGCGGTGCTGCGCAACCAGCCGGACATGGTGGAGCTCCTGGTGCACCACGGCGCTGACATCAACCGCAGAGACCGGGTACGGGCCCCGCTGCCTGGGCACGGCCCTGCTGGGCCCCCTGAGCCTTGGCTGCAGGGTCTGCTGTGTGGGGACAGCCCTCCCTGCCCCTCTCCTCCTGGGCTTCACCATATGCTGCTTCCCCCTTGGCACATCCCTGTTGTCCGTAGAGCTCCAATGCTGTGGCAGAAGTTCAGGTTGAGCAAACCTGCCTCTGCTTTGGAGCAGCAGGTGGGAGGAGGCTGGAGGAGACAGACCTCTGCCCATGGATTCACTGGAAAGGGTTCACTTTGATTTTTGGGGATGGGTTCAAACACGCTCTTACGCTGGGCACGATGAAGCCCCAGCAGCGACTCTCCAGAGGCACTCGCAGTGTTTAATTCTTACAGTGTTTAATACTCACTGGTGTTCTCTGACCCTTTGTGCAGATCCATGAGAGCAGTCCCCTGGACCTGGCCAGCGAGGAGCCCGAGCGGTTGTCGTGCCTGCGGCGGCTGCTGCAGCTGGGAGCCGATGTCAACGCTGCTGACAAAAACGGTCTGTGTGCCCCATACCCCTGCTGCTGGGTCCCTCTGTCCTGCTGCTGCTTGTGCTCCCTGGTTACAAGTGGGTTTGGAAGTTGGGAGCAGGCTGCAGAACCTCCCTGTGCTCAGTGTTTTCTCCTTGTGTGCTGGCTCTGTGAAAAGGGCTGAAACCAGCCCTGTACGGTCCATGGGAGATGGGATGGGACTGTGTCATAGCCCTGGGCTGCCCATCTGCTCTAAACTCACCCTGCTGTGGCACATGTGCCCTCTGAGGCCTCCATCATCCCTGTACATGTGGCCTGTGGCCCTGTCCCCACAGCTGTGCGCTATCACGGGGACAGCAGAAGCCTCTGCCAGAAGGAGAAGGCTTGTCACTCCCTGTGTTTGGCTGTCTGGTGGGCAGGGTGGATTGTTTTCCTTCCTGCCTTTTGGGGTGCCACCCTGCTGTCACGTGGCTGAGCGATTGCTCCATTGCAGGGAAGACGGCGCTGCTGCACGCCCTGGCCAGCAGTGATGGTGTCCAGATCCACAACACCGAGAGCATCCGGCTCCTGCTGGAAGGAGGTGAGAGCAACTTCTCCCCTTTCTGCACTGGCTGATCCTTTGTGCAGCACCAGGCACTGCCCTCCTTTATGTTCCCACTGGTGCAGAGTAAAGCCCAGCAGTGCCAGAGCTGGTGCTGGCCTGGCCTCATGGTCTGTTACATTCTCTGTCTCTTCCTGCAGGCGCGGACGTCAGGGCCACCACCAAAGATGGTGACACTGTCTTCACCTCTGTCATCTTCCTGCTGGGGGAGATGGCGTGCAGCAACACCGAGGAGGCCCAGGTCATCAACCGCTTCTGCTTCCGCCTCACGCAGCTGCTGCTGGCCCACGGTGCCAACCCCAGCGAGTGCCCGGCCCCCGAGTCCCTCACCCACCTCTGCTTCAAGAGCTTCGAATGCCACTTCCCGCTGCTGCGGTTCCTGCTGGAGTCAGGAGCTGCCTACAACTGCTCCCTCCACGGCCCCTCGTGCTGGTCGGGCTTCCACATCGTCTTCGAGTGCCTCTGCTCGCACCTCAGTGTCTCTGAAGATGACAGCTTCTCCACAGACCTCATCCAGAAGGGCCAGACTCTGCTGGAGCTCATGATGGCCAGCTCACAAGCCATCCAGCTGCCCAGCAATTTCGAGGTCAACACCAGCAGCTGTAGGTACCACGGGGAGAAGGTCAGGACTCTGTTCTGCTCCCTGAAGCAGCTGGAGCGCTCGCCACAGGCACTGAAACATCTCTGCAGGGTGTTCATCCGGCAGCGCCTTAAACCTTGGCCAGTAGATGTCAAAATCAAGGCTCTACCTCTCCCAGACAGGCTGAAGTGGTACCTCCTCATCGACCACACTGCTGCCGGGCATGAGGACCTCTGAGCCTGACAGTGCCTCTGTGTCTCCTCCCTCCACTGTCCTGCTGTGCCTGCAGCCTCCACATCTCTGCTCTGGACAGTTTTACTCACAGCAAAGAGGTGCTGCTGTCTGTGTGCCCACGGCTTGGCCAGTGCTGCCCACGGAGCCCCTCTCTGTGGCATTCTGGGCACAGTATCCCACGTTGTGTCTGTGAAGGTCTTGTTGCTCTGGTGCATGTCATGGGGTGGTGGGCAGAGCTCTGTGGTCCTTGGGGTGGAGAGAGCTCCTGGGCACTGGGGAGCCAGGTAATGGGGCAGAGGGCTGGTTTTGGGGGAGGTTAAGCAAAGGCCTGGGGGCAGAACCAGTGCTGTGACTGGACAGGCAGCGTGTCCCCTCTCTCCCAGTGCTGCCATGGGTGGGTGACACAGTGCCTTAGGTGTCTGGTGGAGCTGTGCCTTGGGGTGCTGGGAGAAGGAGAGCACTGGCAGCGCTGTCCTGGCTTTCTGCCTCCAGTCCTGGTGGTAGAGGCAGGTCCAGCATCACCCTGTGGGCGTGGATGCCTTCCTTTGTGGGCTTCTGAAGCTGGGGGTGGGAGTGAGGGGAAGCAGGACTGGCAGAGGTGGCCAAC
This sequence comes from Empidonax traillii, assembly GCF_003031625.1. NCBI lineage: Eukaryota > Metazoa > Chordata > Aves > Passeriformes > Tyrannidae > Empidonax > Empidonax traillii. The sequence goes on from NW_020955227.1 coordinate 1,324,687, forward strand.
TGCTGCACACCCTCTGTGTTTCTGGACCCCATCCTGGCACAGAGGACCATTCACCAAGCATGTCTTGGAGGTGCTGGGCTCCAAAACAGACAAATGGATGTTTCTCAGCTTTGTGGTGTGTTCCCTGTGCAAAGACAAGGAACAGACAGCTAACTGAGTGCCTTGTGCCTCCCTCCCCATTCCTTGGCTCTTTTCCTTGCTGACTGCTCCCAGGTCCTTGTTCTCCAGTGCCTCCTTCCCAGGAACACAGAATTGCAGCAGGACTCTGGGGTTTTCTTTTCAACCTGCTACTGGAACCTGCAAACTCTGGGGCTGCACCTGGAGGGTTTGAGTCCCAGCCTTGCCACCTGGCTCCCTCCCACTTCTAAGCATCTGCTTCTTTGTGAGGTGCCAAGGACTGGCTGCAGAGCTGAGCCCCACACAGTTTTGTTTTGGTTTTTTGTTTGTCGTGGGGAACAGAGGCAGAAGAGGATGAAAAGAGGAAAAATCTGTTCTGATTAGGGACAGACAGATTAGTTTACAGCAGGTGGATCTGGGATTCACTGGCAGTTTGGCAGCAGAATGGTTGTCTCTCCCATCACCCTCCTAGCAGCATCTGAGTTTTACCCTCTCCTGCCCCTTGGAACTGGAGCTGTGTGTCCTGATGAACTGGTGTTTAAAAAAACCCCCAGTAATGTGATCAAATTCTGCCCTGGTGTCTGGAATGGGAACTGAGCAATTAAACGAGGCCTTTTGTAATAATGACAGGGGCTTGTTTCTTCTGCAGGGGAGGTGGGATGGAGGAGGGAGAGGGCTTGAGGAGATGGCTGGAGGGTTGGGGTGTGCACATGGGCTCACCCCCTGGCACTTGTTGTGCCAGTGTTGGCTGTGTTGGGCTTGGTTTGGTTGGCCTGAGCCAGGTGTCACCTCCCTTTTTGCTGCACGTGTGGGAGACCTGCTCATAGGTTTAAAGGACAGGCTCCCTCAAAGCCCCAGAACCTGGTGTTGCCTCTCCAACCCGCCACAGGGAAATCAGAGATCTCTCCTGTTCCCCTTACCCAGCTTGTTGCTGTGAGCAGCAGGAAGGGGCCAAACACCCAGGCAAGGAATGGAGCCCAGACTGTCCCAAAGGTGCTCCAAGCACCTGTTCACTACCAGAAACCCTGTGGTCAGCAACCTGCTGCTGCCCACGGATCACCTCTTGCTCCTGTCCAGAGCCCCCTGAGAATGGCACCGAGCCAACATGCACCTGACAAAGCCCACGTGCAGAAGTGCAACAGCAGGAAAATGTATTTGGCAAACACCTCTTTTCACAAACAGCAGCAACCTGGAAGACAAAGTCCCGTCCTTGTCACCAGCCCCAGAGGAGGGGGAGTCACGACACGGGAGAGACCTCCTCCCGCTGCCCTCATCTCATGGCGAAGGTGTAGACATGGTAGATCTCGTCGGGGAAGTTCTCCTGGCGCTCCTCGGCCAGCAGGTGCAGCCCAGCCCGGCGGATGATCTTGCGGACCACGTCCAGGTCCCGGCAGACGCTGCTGTCCACATCGTCCATGATCACCCCCTCCTGGGCCATGTTGTCCTTGATGACCACGATGCCGTTGGGCCGCAGGCCGGCCCGGCACCGCTTCAGGAAGTCAGAGAGGTGGTTGTCGGTGAGGTGTCCTGGAGAGGCAGAGCAGGGGTTAGAAGGCACGGGGTGACAGGGAGGAGGAGGCCGTGAGGCTGCGTTTGGGATCCCTCCTGATCCAAGTAGCCAAATACTTGAGACATTTGCAGGGGGAAGCTTTATCTTGGGGTGTCCCCCTTGTGTCCCACAACCCAACTCATCCAACCCACACCTCTGCCCTGGCTCTGAGGGCTTCTAGGGAAAGACCCATGAAGGGAGGAGGGAAAGCACAGTGCCCTCAGTGCCCCCCTGTAGGGCAGGGACAGGGGGCAGATTCCCGCCCCAGACTCCCAACCATGCTGTGATTCTCATCCTTCACGCAGACCTCAAGCTGCTCTCTCCCCAGTGCATGAGGCACCTGCCCCTTGGGGGAAGCTGGACAGGACAGGGTGGAAGCGGAGCGACCCTCACCAATGACCCACTGGATCCAGATGACATCGTAGGAGTTGGGCTCGGGGCTGAAGTCCTGGAGGCCGCAGCAGAAGTAGTTGCGCACCCGCCTGCCCTCCTCGCCCAGGTAGCTCTTGGCCTTGGTGAGGAAGTCCTCTGTCACGTCCACCATGTCCACTGTCTTGAAGAGGGGCAGCAGCAGCCGCTTGGTGATCCGGCCGATGCCGGCCCCGCAGTCCAGAGCACGGGTCGTTCCCGTCCGGTTGGGGCCATCCTGGAACAACAACCGTGAGGGGCTGAATCACACAGAGGAGAAATGGGAAAACCACATGGGAACAGGAGTGGGGAACCCACTGCAAGGCAAAGCTCTCCTAGCATGCAGCAACAGAGGACTCCACGGAGCAACTTGGTGGGAAGAGCCCAGCTCCATGCTGGGAGAAGGACAGGGCTTTAGGAGCCTGACAGACCATGCCACCTACCCGCAGAAACCTCTGCAGGAACTTCCTGGAGCTGTTGATGTCGATGCTGGAAATGTGGCCGTAGCCCCCCAACATGCCATCCACTGTGGCGGGCACATCCTTCCAGTACTTTTCCGCCTTGGAGTAGAACTCAAACTCGTTCTCCACCACCTCGCTCGTCATGCTGGCCGAGGGCACGTGCCCACACAGGACTTGCTGCTCCCCTGGGATGGGAGAAACCTGAACCAGGGAGGCCCTGTGAGCATCCCACTTCTATTTATCACTCCTTCCCCCTCCCCAGGGCTATTTCAATAGCCCAAACCCTTCAGCTTAAAAGCCGAAATCCTGATCTGAATCCTGGTATTTTCTGGAGGCCAACAAGCCAGCCCTTCCTGGGCAGAGATGCCTCAGCCAGAAGAGGCATCCCAGAGCCTTGCTCAGCAATACACCCAATTATACGACTTTTTTTTTTAAAGTTGACCCACCCCTTTTTCACCTATTCTGCCTCTTCTTTCCCTGTCTTAACATTTTACAGGTTTATCTGTGGCAACAGCCCCATCAGTCACCTCCAATTACACCTGGAGTTGCTAAAAAGTTATCCTGAGCACCTACCTGAGGACTGTAAATCTCAGCCGTGACCATAAGTTAGGTATTTGCAATATAATAAAGTCAAGGTATAATCAGCAATACAAGCTATAAATCCCCCCCAGGCATCTCATAATTCAAACCACTGTGGATTTGATTAACTGTGCCGGGGATTAGAAACCAGATTTAAGTTGGCCAAAGGGTAAATTCAAAGACTTCAAACACCTTTACAAAAAAAGAAATATATAGTGTCCATGGCTGAATTTGCTGGCAAATATCCCATTAGACACAAAACCTTTTCTATGGCAGCTTAGGCAGGTTTGGGGGCCCCATGTGGCCTGGAAAAGCCTGGGGTGGAGAAGGGGGATGCAGCACCTCACCTTACAGGTCACCGGTGGAAATCCAGTTTGGCTCGGTGGTGCCACGAGCTGGTCTGCGCTGTGATCTAGGAGCAGAGAAGATGGGATTTTAGTCCCAAACCACCCCTTCAGTCCCACCAGCGTGAGTGTGGCTGACTGCAGTCCCAGAGAACTGAAGGTAAGAGCCATGCTGACCCCACAGACACCTCCAGGGGAGGCTGGGAGGCAGGAGCTGCTGCTGCCCTGTAGCTCAGAGGCTGAGCCACAGGGGCAGGAAGGGCATGGAGGATTCTAGCCCCACTTTTGGCAGTGTCTGGTGCCATGGGCTGGGACCCAGGTTCACCCTCCTGACACGTCACCCCCACCTTGGCTCTGGGTTGGGCTTGGTGACTCCCTGGTGACGTTCTTCAGGGTGGAGAGCACCCAGGACCCAGCAAGACCAGCACGGACCCCTGTCCTGCCATCTCCCCCTCCTGCTGCCCCAGGAGCCCCTGGGACGCGGAGGAGCAGGTGGAGGCCGGTCCTTGCTCCACCGCCGTGGGGAGGAGGAGGAGGTCACACGGCGCGTGAGGGGAGTCACCACAGTCACCCCACAGTGTGGGGCCCTTTGCCCGAGCCCTGCGGTCATCGCAGGCTGGGGGTGCGCGGGGGGTGGTCCCCAGGCCGAGAGGGGAGGCGTTAGAGGGCTGTTACACCTGCCCTTTGTGGTGCCACGGGCGGTGCCCGGTCCGAGACCTCACCTGGCCTTCTCACCGCCCCCCATCGCTGTGGGTTCCCCCCACGGCGCTCCAGGCCCCGCGGGCCGCTCGGTGCAGCCCTACCGGTGGGGTGGGGGGGAACACCGGGTGCGGCCCGGACAGCTCCGCCGGCCCCCCCTGGCCCTCCCAGCCCCGGCCCGGGGTGTGTTGGGTGCCGCGGGGCCCGCGGATCCCTCGGGCCGCGACCCCGGCCCGGCCCCCCCGTTACCTCCGGCGGTGTCCGCGCGCTGCCCACCCCCGGCACGGCCGGCAGCGCCGACCAACCAGGCGCGGCCGTGTCGGTGATGTCACGGTGACGTCACGGTGATCGGGCCCCGCCCCGCGCTCTCCCGCTGCTGCCCGCGAGGGGCCGCTACAAGGACGGGGTGGGGGGGGGGGAACGCACGGATTGGGATGGAATTGGACGCACTGGGATGGACTGTGAAAGGCAGGGGTGGATTGGGACAAGCAAGGGTCGACTCGGACCAGCTGCGACAGACTGGGACAGATTGGAACAGATTGGAACAGACTGGGACAGGCAGGGACGGACTGGGATGGACTGGGATGGACTGGGACAGGCACAGGCGGACTGGGACAGGCAGGGGTGAACTCCGACCAACTGGAACAGACTGGGACGGACAGGGACAGACTGGAACGGATGGGAGAGGCAGGGGACGAACTGGGACAGGCAGGGGTAGACTGGGACGGACTGGGACAGTGAGGGTTTGACTGGGACGGGCAGGGGTGGATTGGGACCGACTGGAGCGGACTGGGACAGGCGGAGACGGCCCGAGGGAAGCCCGTGGGAATCACTCGGCTCTTGCGGGGCCGCCGGGCGCGAGATGCCAGCTGGGTGTTGGGGCCCGGGGCTGCCGGGGAGGGTGGCGGGTCCCAGGTCACTAGGACAAGCAGCCGCGGGGTGCCGTGGCCGGGCTGCCCACCTGTCCCCGGCCGTAGCCCTGCTCTTGTGCCCGGCCCTGTCCCTGTCCTGCTGTTGTCCTTGTCCCGCTCCCGGTCCCGCCGTGTCCCGCCGCGGGCGCGAGGGGGCGCTGTTGTCCCGCCGTTGCGGCGCCGCCGCCGCGGGAACTTCGCTGGGTCCGGGGGGGGGAGCGGGACCCGCTCGTACCGGCACCGAGAGACCCCCGGCACCGAGAGACCGCCGGTACCGAGAAAACCCCCGGTACCGAAACCGGCACCGACTGACTCCACGTAGCGACTGACCCCGGCACTGACACCCCCCAGGATCGACCGACCCCCGGCACCGACAGACACCCTCCCAGCACTGATACCCCCGGTACAGACACCCGCCAGAACTGAACCCCCAGCACCGACAGCCCCGGCACTGACAGACCCCCGGCACCAGCAGACACCCTTCCAGCACTGACAGCCCCAGTACCAAACACTCCTGGCACCGACACCCCACCTGCCCCACTTGTACCGGGCACTGACACTGGCACTGACCCCTCCCTCCTTCACCTGCCTGCGTTCACCCTGTGCCTGGCAGGGGCACTGGTCCCACTGCTCCTGGGTGACGTCCCCAACTCTCCTCCACCCTCCCTGCCTGGTCCTGCTGAGCCAACATGGTGAGCTGAGGCCCGATAGGTTCACCACAGCTGTGGTGCCCTCCCCATTGCAGCTGAGACCATCCCCTTTTGGGGTGTAATCCCACCCCAGTTATACCCCCATGCAGGGTTGATGGGACCTGTGGTGCCCAAGGCCTCTGGAAGAGAATTGCTATGGGGACAGTGACAGTGACAAAACTGGGCTGGCAACAGTTGTATCCTGTCCTAATGGCCCAAGCAAGGACTTGCTGTCCCCAGAACAGAGCTGCTCACCCTATGGCCATCCAGAAATCCATGGCACAACCATTGCACTGCTCCAGTTGCCACCTGTGTTTTAAAGCACCTGCGTCCCATTCGTGCCATCCATAGGTACCCGCAGAACTTGTTCCTTCTGCTTCAGTTCTATCATTTTTTTCACTGTGTTGTACTAGGGCTCCTGAAGACCATTTCCATGAAATCCAAGCCACCTCCTCCATCCTTTTCCACTGTTGAATTCCTTCATGGTGGCGGGAAGGGAATGGTACTCCTGTCCCCCCTGTGGCAGGTGCTCCACTTTGGCCCCTCAGAATACAATGGAACCTGCAGTGGTGACCTTAACCCAGGGGCCAATCTCATTTGCATATGTTCCCTTTGATTTTGTGTTATTATTATTATTAATTTTATTAAGGCAACAGAGTTTGGCTGAAAATTAAGAGGAAAACAAAATCAGCTGAGCGTCCCTTGGCTCACCGTGTTGCTAAGCCCAGATGGAGATGAGGATCCCAGCACTGAGGACTCCCTGTTGAGTCCCATTCTCTTCTGGAGACGGGTCCAGCCTTGGGGCCAGTTTGTGCAAAGCCAGATCTGCAAAAAACGTGGCATCTCCAGCCACAACACAGAGCCGCCCGTGCCGCCCTCGGCTTAGCTGCCTCCACGTGGTCGCTGCTGCCGGGAAATGCTTTTCTTCTGACGGGTTTCAATCTTGTCACTCAGTAATTCCTTGTGCGACGAGACAGAAAACACCCCCCAGACCCCTCTCCCCAGCCCATTTGTTTCCCTGCACACCCTCCTCCTGCTCCCACTCCCTCGCCGCCTTTCCAAGGTAATCACGGTGCTGCGATTGCTCTTCAGGAATTTTTTTTTTTTTTTTCCTTTTCCCCAGGTGCCTAATCACCCTTATTACCCTTTTCTGATTAATTAATTCTAATTAATTTTGCACTATCATTTTTGAGAAGAGGTGACCAGGACGGCACATGTTGTTGCAGGTGATTTGCAAGGCAGGTCCTGTGGTGCCGGCACGGCCCTTCCCTCGGTGGTTAACCCAGGTCTGGACGGGCACCTGCGGCCCCGTTTGCTGCCATTAGTGGCAATTAATTGAGCACTGAAACCTCCAAGGCCCTGGGAAGAGCCCTGAGGTACTTTCCTGGGAACCACATGGGATGCTCCCACCTCCTCTGCTCTGCTGAGGCAATGGGGTTTGACCCCAGACAAACCTGTCCCTGCGTCCATGTTTGCCCAGTTCCTTCAGCTGCCTTGGCTGTGCCACGGCCAAGCCTTGGGAAGTCGGAATAAATTAGGTCAGGGCTTTTCCATGCTCTGCTGAGAGCTGCCAAGGCACTCAGAGGGGTGACAGAGATGTGGGTCCCTTTGTGCTAGCCATGCTCCATCACCTCTCATCTGCCAGCACCGCTGCCAGCCCTTTTCCAGGTACCAGCGCGAGGCTTCACCTGTGTCACCCTGGGGCCTTTGGAGCGAAAAGGTGACGTGGCTTGGGTGATCCTGCCCTGAAAACAAACACGGATGTCCTGGGGAGAGAGTTCGTTGTCCCTTTGCTCTTTGTCCCAAAAGCAATCCTCATCCCAAGATGCGAGGAGAGGGGACATGGGCTGGGACATGGGCTCGTGCCTTTGCCAGGGCTTTCCATGTCCCTGCCACCAGCCACATCTCCAAACAGTCTGGAGCTGGTTGGGCACTTCTGCTGGCCAGGTGGCCACCTTGTCTTGGGGCTGGGACATCCATCCCACCTTGTTCCCTCTGTCACTGGCTCTCATGAGGAGGCTAGAGCATCATCATCAACACTGCTAATCTCCCCCAGCAGCCCAAAATATCAAAAATACATTTGTTATATATCATGTAATAGAGTTAATAGACTATAAACTGCATGCTATATGCTAGCTAGTAGATAATATATTGTATATATATATATAAATAACTAGTATGCAATGTGTGTATAATGTGAGTGTAACTGTATATGTGTGTATATATACACATATATAGTGTAAATGGACCATTTATGCCTATATATACTTATTATATACAGCATGCCATATACACCATACAGATATATATTTACATATGAGGTAGATAGATAGATATCGGTATATACATATATATATACAGATAAATATATAAACAGAGAAATATATCTACATATAGAAAATATATTTTTTATATTTATATATGGTTTATATGTTGTGGTGAGGAGAAAAAGGGAGAGGGAGGGCATGTTTACAAATGTGTAGAGCACAGTGAAGCTTCCCTGGCCAGTGCAGGACAGTGAGGAGGAAGAGGAGGGAAACAGGAGGAAAGGCTCAGCAAGGAGAAGGAGGGAGAATACAAACCGCTCTGAGTTACAAACGCTCCCCTCTTTGATTAATTGTACTTTCTGTTTGATAAATGTTACCCATGAGTATAAAATATGCAAAGCACTTAGCAAGTTCACACTGTTTAAAGAACTCAACTAACTAAATTAAAATTCGATGATACGAGCGGAGCCGCTGAAGAGCAGCGTGGCAGCACCGTTTGGGGAGCCAGCCCTGCACCACGGCACATCCTGCCCCCACATCCCTCCCCAGAGAGCCCAGCACAGCCCAGGGGAAGGAGGGTGGGTTTGGCAAGACCACGGGTGAGGGTTTCTTGTGTGGCACTGGGTCCCTGCAGTGTGATGAGGGGTTGAGAGGGGCCAAGCCAGAGCATCCTCTCCCCACTGGTTTGGTTGAGGGAGGGCTAAATAATTTGATTTAATTTCCAAGCTCTCACCATTGAAGGTGGCAGCATCCAAAGACCCAGTGGCCCCGGTCTATCACCCAAATCGCCACACCAGGGATTTTCTGGCACTGCTGAGCCCCAGTGCAGCACCCCAGCATCCCACCCTTGAACCACCACATCTCCCAGCACACCCAGGTTAGTGACGCCTCCCTGCACACTCTATCCTTTTAGTCCTTTGGAGAAAACCAACTCAGCCCTTTCTGGATTTCCTAAAATGGCAGCTGAGGAGCCTTGAGTGAAGGGGAGCCCCCCTGGCATGGGAAGGATGTGAGACCCCGTCCCTCCATGGGAGTCCTGTCTGCTCTCACCTCTGCCTCAGCACTCAGGGGAGGACAAGGTGTGCACTGAGAAAACACAGTGGGAGGATGCAATGTGTGCACTGACCAGTTTCCCTGGCTCCCAGTGTGTGGCACGTGCCTCACTCGCAGTGACCACACTCCTCAGCCTCCCGCTCTCTGCCATTCCCATCATCCCAGGTGAGCAGGGCTTGCTGGAGGCGGCAGAGCTTCGAGAGCAGCAGCAGCAGCTGTGTCAGGCAGGTAGCAGCTCCCTCCTGCCTGCAGTTGAAAGGAGAAAGAAGGAGGAAAACCTGGCCTGGATCTGGCCTGACTGAGCTCCTGCCTCTCTGGAAAGATTCAAGAGCCCCACTGGAGAGGTTTAAGCCCCGGGGTGACCAACTGGGTCCGACAGGACCCCAAGCTGCTCCTCTCCCTTTCTGACAGCACAGGGGCCACAGCCCACTGGAAACCCTCACATCTAAAAACCCCACTGATGGAGCTTTAAGTTCATAATTTCTGTGATGCCAACAAACCCAGACAGGGTGTTGGTGCTGATGGGCAAAAACTCTTTGTGTCTTAGTGCCAAGGAATATTTCCTCAGTTCCTCTTTCTCTCCAGAGCCTCCCCTCAACTCTCCAACTGAGCTGAGCTCTCAGGGAAAGAAGCTGCAGACAGGACAGGGGGACTTGACTGGGGGAAAAGGCTTTTTGTCTAAAGTCTTCACTAGGTAGATGAATCCTTCTGCAAGGCGTGATCCTGCATCCGTGACGGGCAGAGACTAAAATGATCTGCACTTTGCAAAACTTCCTGGGAGATGTTGTCAGGGAGGGATGAGCCGGTGTGGCACCACAAGGCGCTGCTGCAGAGCCAGCCCCGAGCCCAGCCCCGAGCCCAGCCCCGAGCCCCCGGCACGTCCCCGGAGCCCCCGGCACATCCCATTGCGGCACGGCCCATGCCGGGCTCGGTGGGAACAAGCCGGCTCAGCTTATCCTTGCAGTTAGAGCGATGATTTAGCCCCTGTGAACCCACCCGGCTGTAAATCCTGGCACAGACAAGCCCCAAACATTCATTTCAGGCAACGCAGTTTGTGTCATCTCAGCATTAGCATTTGCACTCTTATTAATTAATACTTGTTAAACCAAGACTAAAAATAAAGCGCTCGGCTCCCCGTCTCAGCTAACGCCTCTTTGCCCTCGCCCGGCAGCACGGCTGGGCTGTGGCACCCGCTGCTCCCTTCTCCAGAGCCAGAACAGAGGGAATTAAAGCACTGTGTTGAAGAAGGAATCCTGCTAAAGCAAAAATCAGCCCCTCCTGCACCACCTTGGTGGGACAAACCGGCCTTTCCGGCCATGGCTACAGGTGTGCACGGTGTGAGGATCACCCTCATCTCCGCCTGGGATGAGCCAGGGGTGACGGGGTCAGCAGCACACACAGCATTTAACCTTTTTTTTTTTTTTTTTTTTCCCTATTCCAGCTTTGAGTTTGTTTTTCTTTTGCTGCTCTTTTTCCTCCTGGGCTGGGCCATCTTAGTTGGACTTCCCATTTGGAGCTGATTTCATTTCCCAGGCGGGATATCCGGGGAGGGCTCATGTCCAGGAAGGAAATGGTCCATCGTGGTGGGCACAGGTGGGATCAGTGCCTGCACACAGGCAGGTGCTGCCATCGCTGCCTTCAACTACATCTGATGGGCAGCAGTTGCTGCAAAAGTCCCTTTTCCCTGCCCAGGATTGCTGCTGCCCAGCAGCATCCCTTTGGATGCAAAGCCAGTGGGTGCATGTGTGTGTGTTAGTTCTGCTGCTGGGGCAGCTGTGGGGCAGAAAAGGGCCTAAAAAAGGGGGTGAAAAAAGCTTTTGAGGAACCCCACAGGTGAAACCTGACTGGGTTTGGACACGAGCAATGGTGCTCCCCACCACACTCCAACCAACCATTAACCCCGCCATGCTCCATGTTTCCTCTGTTCCAAATTTCCCGAGCTCTTGGGCCCCCTTCAGACCTCTTCTGAGCAAAGAAAGGAAATTCTCAAAGCAGGCTCCTTCCCATACCGTTTCCATACATTGCACATGGATCTATAGCACACAGATCCATAGAGCACACAGAGCTGAGGAGCGTGGCCGGCACGGGGCCGGCAGGATGAGGCTGTGCCAGCTGCAGCTCCCTGGTGCTGGGGAAGGCAACCTGGTCTGCAATATTTAATAATATTAATTATAATAAGAGTAATAATAGCAATAACAACAGCAATAATTTCTTAGTTAACCCTTAATAATGAAAAACAAGCCGACAAATTTCCATAACTCCGGGAAAGCCCCAGGACACCAAACTGTGTGTCTTAAACCACCAAATCTTGCAAGACTTGGCCATGCTCTTGCTTTGGGTGCTCTTCCCCAAGCCCCTTGGCTTCAGCTTGCTGGAGAAAGCCCAGGCTCCAGCTGGAGTTCAGGATCCCACCCTCCTTTGCTGTGCTGGGGCAAGCTGGCATGGATTCAGGGGACAGAGGGGATCTCCCAGCCTGGGCTGTGGGAAGGAGAAGCTGGTGCCCAGGTCCCCTCTGAGCCTGGTCGGGTACTGGCACTGGCAGCACCAGCGGTGCTTGGGGATGCAGCGCAGCTCGCACGCGTTGGGAGTGAATGTTAATGGTGCCAAGCTCCTGGGAGAAATGATCAAATTCTTTGAATAAAGCAGGGAGGAGAGGAAGGGGAGGGGGAGGAAGGGAAAATAACTCCACATACTAATTCTGCTGATGAAAATTAAAACTGGGCATCGCTGCTCCAACCCCGGAACACGCTGCTTTGGAACCGCAGCTCAGTCCCAGCCCAGCCACAGCCACCCCACAGGGTCGGGTCTGCCTGAGCCTCTCTTCTGCCTGTCCCCCCAGAGCTCTCTGATGTATTAAGCCAGTGGCCCCTGCATGGTCTTGGGGCAGGATCAGGCCCCAGCACCAGGGAGGGATGGGCCAACCCAGCTGTGAGATTCAGGAGGGTTTATCTTCATCGCTGGTGCCTTCGCCTCGCCCAGTGTTACCTGCTCACAGGACAGCTCGGAGCACCCAGAGTTGTGAGGTTTGTTTCAGGACCAAAGACTAAAAAAAATGAAATGTTGAGGGCTTTTAATTAATATTTTATTAACTTCCTGTGCTTTGAGCCTTTAAGGGCTTGTTTTTCCCCACCGTGCTCTCTGGCAAGGCAGAAGGTCCTCCTGGGCTGAAAGGAAGGCAGAGACTGAGCAGTGATCACAGGACTCCAGGACCTGCTGCTTTAAAAGGAAAATTAAGGTAAAAGTTTGGGAGTGGGCCATGCCATGAGCTGCAGGATCCAACCCTCCCAGCAGCTTCCTCCTGCTCTGCTCCTCTCAGAGCTGGAAAACCTCCTGTGGAGCCTGGGAAGTCCCGTGGGAGGGAGGTGACTCCAGCATTCCCAGGGCGGCTCTCCAGGCACAAGGGGACTTTCCTTGGCTCAGACCAACGTGGGCTGGAGCTGAGGAGGGCACAGGGCTCTCTGCTGGGGGGCACAGTGACGCCTCGAGAGTCTGTGGTGGGGTTGGGACTGCAGCAACCCCAGGGGGACACCCATGGGTGGGACTCCCCTTCTCTGCTGCACCCCACCTTCCTGTCCCCCTCTGCTGCGCCGCCAGCCATTCCCTCTCCCTGGCTGTGATTTCATTTTGATCTCAGGCTGCTTTCCTCCCTCCCTCCATCCCTCCTCCCTCGCTGGCTGCTGCCAAGTCCGCAGGTTCCCGCTGTGACCTTGAGCTGGTTTCTGGAGCCGGTTGTGGGTTTCTTAAAGGAGCCATGGGGTCTCCTGCCACCCCTCTCCTGCTCCCTCAAAGCCTAGCAAATCTATGCCTGGGGGTGGGGGGGAACAGGGAGTGAGAGCAAGGAGGTCCCCAAGGGCACAAAAATTTGGAGAGAGTGGAAGTGGCCAATTCTGTGGCTGCGGAGTCGCAGCTTGGCCACACTCACTACCAACTGCTGCACTTTCTCTGGGGTCAAACAGCCACTGGGAAGGGGGTTCCTGGTCACCAGACCCAGCACTGCATGAGGGGTGGAGTGGGCAAAGCCCCCACTCGTATGTGGTACTTAGAGCCAGCAGAGGAATGGGGAGGTGTGGGGGTGCTTGGGCTAGTGGGGTGCACCCACCTCCCAGCACAAAGGTGGGTGGGTGGCCCTCACTGGTAGCACGGTGGCCCTCAAAGCCCCACACCCTCAAGGAGTGGCAGGGAGAGCTTGAAAACAAAGGTGATGGCCAGCTGCTCCCAGCTGCCCTCCAAAGCCAAGCCACAGGGCAGATAGTGTCTGCCTGCCGTGGTGAGATGTTCCTGGTTTCCTTGCTGGACCACAAGTGTGTTTATGAGCACACGTGTGCACAAACGTGTGCAAGCACAGCCTGACTCATTGGGAAGCTGTTGCTTGCACCCAGCATTGGGTGTTGCACTTAAACCCCAAATCCCACAAGCACCCCTGTGCCCCATGAAGGTGAGCAGTGCCTGGAGTCTCAGCAGGGCAGAAACGCCACCAAACTGCCCTCACCCCAATTCCCAAATGCACCTCAAACCCTCCCAGGAAAATCCTTCGCTGGGTTAAACACCACGTGGGATGTGGCATGGCCTGGGGAGGACTCAGCTCTTGGGCTGAGACTGAGAAGCCAAAAAGCACCTCAAAGTACAAACAGCTCTGTAGTGGATATGCATATGGAGTGCTGGTGTCCTCGTGCTCATGCCATAGAGGTTTTAAGCCACAGCTTAGCTAAGCTGGACAAGCTGAGATTCCAGCCTTGCTTGCCCAGCCCAGGCCATACTAAAAGCTCCATCAGCCAGAGAGAACCCCAATCAATAGAGCCTTCAGGGCAAGTCATAAAACTTTGCAATTATGCAGGCAGCACTTGGTGCTCCACAGCCAAGGCAGTCTTTAATTCATGGAGATGCTCCCAGAGAACCAGGGAGAGGGGTCTTAAATAAGGGAGAAGGAACAAGGGGCTGCACTGCTGCCATCTACACGGAGTGTGCAGTGCTTGGACAGGCAAGAACATGCTGCAGTGACAAACCCACAGGTGAGCCTTCCTACCAGGCACCTCATTCACAACCCACTGGAGAGATCCAAAGGTCCACCTTTGTCTGAGCTTCTTTCAATCCTGAGGATGCTGAGCACGAAGCACCATTCCCTGCTGCCTCATGGGTGCACAGGTCATGGGACTCTGCAGATCAGCCTGGGGACCCCAAAACCAAGTGATGAACAGGGAGCCAGCAACAACTTCTACCCTGGAATGGTGCCCATGGTGGCCTGTAACAGCATGGGAGGGGGCAGGAGGGGATGGTATCAGTCCTATCTATTATGAATACATAGAGGGAAACTGAGGCACAGTGGGGTTACAGAAGCAGAAGGGGTAAAGGATAGTTATGGGAAAAACTCAGTAGGATCCATGACCTGGAGCAGAACAACCACTCAGGGAATGAAAACCCAGATATTTGTCTCTGTATTGCTACGAAAAATAAGTCACATTTGGATCACACAGAGGCACCAACAGGCCACCAAAAGTCACCGCCCAGTGGCCAAGGAGAGGAGAAACTGCTCCTTCACCTGAGCTACCAGGACCAGTGCTCTGAGCAAGAAACCAGGTCTGGCCCCTGGGTGACAGGGACCAAAGCACTTGTGTCCCTTGAGGCAGCCCAGGAGGCTCAGCCATGGGAAAGCCCAAGCTCACATCCCACCCAGGTTGGGGACTCTGCCCTCAGCTCAGGCAGCGCCACAGCAGGAGGAGGAGGGAACAGAGTGGGAGAAGGCAGGTGAGAAGGAAAGAGAGGGAAGAAAGGAGAAAAATGAGTTTTCCTGCTGCCCCAGCGGTGTGGCGATTGATCGGGTGCAGGCTGCTCTGGAGCGGTGCTGAGAGCCTCATTCCCCACCGCCGGCTCACAATTATTGGAAAAAAACCGGCGCTGCTGCTGCAGTGAAATTAGTTATTGATCTCTTGTCTGGGTGACAAGCACGGTGCTGGGCTGCTGGGCTGCTCTCCCACAGGCTGGTCCCACAGCTACTCTGCCCACCCCGCTGGGGCTCAGCATCCCCGGCTGTCCCTGTGTCGAGGAGGTGACCAGAGGTCTTGGTGCTCACCCCTGCTCCAAAGCTGCTCCCCAAGGAGGTTTTGCTCACCCCACCACACACAATGAAGACTTCAGTGGGAGAAAAAGGGCTCTGCCCCACGCAGGATGGAAACTCTGAGTGCTGACAGTTCCCCTGTGTACACCGTTCCCAAAGCTTTGCCCCCCACCCACCACCGCCCAGGGATTGGGGTCAGGGTGTCCTGAGCCCTTTTCCACTTCCTGATAACCTGGCTATCGTGGAGGGAGATAAGGCAGCGGGAAAAACAGGCAGCCAGGGAGCTTTTGTTGTCTGGAAAAGCTCTGCACATCCCTGGCTGCAGCCGGTCAGACAGGCTGGACCAACACTGGTTGCCTGGCCCCGGACACGAAGGGGCTGTGACGTTGGGGCAAACGGTGTCTGCTCTTCCCAGGGGAACTTTCACAGTTTCAATAACAAAAATCGGGTATTTATTTTGTTGCTGTAAATCCTGGCGGGAGGCAGGAACAACAGGGAACATTTCAAACAATCCTGTTTTCCTCCAAACGTGGTCACCAGAGAAACGCTTTGTCCCGAGGTGAAGTCGGGGTTTGGTTTCCAGAGGGTTTGTTTGGAGTCTCACCTTTGCTTTGAGTTCATCGAGGTTTTTCTTTGCACAGAGGAGGGGTGTCACTGGCAGGGACAGGTCTGAGCCTGGCACTTGAGTCTCCTTGGTCACCTCAGGGTTGTTTGACTGTTCACAGGATTTTTTTTTCCATCAACTTTTTTGTCCCAGAAAGCAACTTCCTAAAGTGATTCCTCCCCGGGGTGTAATTAAAGTGTCCTTTGGGATGGAAGTGAAAAGTCAGGTGATGGGTTCCTGGGGGCCAGAGGTCTCTGTAAAACCCACATAACTTTTGCTTGGGCTTCTGTTGGGGTCCCTGCTGTGGGGATGCATCTGATGACTCTGCCCGGAGGGTCCCATGGGTGGTGGGTATAAATCAGCACTTTGGGGGGTCCCTGGGAGGGACATGAGCTGGTGGCACTGCCTGTGCACAGAGCCTGCAGGCTGTGCTGGTGGCAGGATGCCAAGAGGGGACACAGAGGGGACAGAATAGACCAGGAGTGGCTCCCAGGGATGGGCAGAAAGTGCCAGTGGGGTGGCAGGCAAGGGGGACAGCAGCTGGAGGCCACTAAGGGCCACCAAGATGGCTTGTGGGATGTCCCCAAGTCCTGTGGCAACAGGCATGGGCAGCTCTCACCTCCTGCCTCCCCCTCAGCATCCCCAGCAGGCAAGACCCTGTCCACATGGATGTCCCTGGGGAGGCTGGGAGATCCTGGCCCCTTTCCCAGCCCTAAACAAAAGCCTGGGAACAAAAGCCTGCGGGATGCAGGAGGCATCTCCCAGCCAGGGGGTATTTGTTTAGCCCGGGGGGGAGGAGGAGAGGCGAGAGGAAACTGCATTTCAAAGTGTTTTGCCCTTTGAAAACCCATTGCAGCCCCCCACAGTGCCCTCTGCATGGCCCTGGTGTCCCTGCGAGAGGACACCGGCCACCTCCTCGTGTCTGCTGGGGAGGGAACAAGCCAGAAGATGGAGAAAGAAAAAAAAGAAAAGGCAAATGCAGCCAGGAGGAGGGAGCAGATCGCTGCGGGAGCATTTTCCCGGCTCAGCGCCTCTCTGGGTGGGGAAGTTGGAGCCCCAGCTCCAGGGACTGACTGCTGGGCTGAAAGTGAGCTTGGGAATTCATGTGTTTCTCTCCAGTTCTCCCTGTTTTCACAATTACACTTTTGGGGTTTTGTTGTGTGTTTATTTTTTGGTGGTTTTTGTTTGGTTTTGGTTTTGGTTTTGTTTTTGGAGGGGTGAGGGGCATTGTCCTGAGGCTGGATCAAAACCTGCACCTGGCTCCTTCCCAATCTACCAGCACCTGGAACAGAGCCATGGGCACACAAGTCCCCTTGGAGATACTGGAGGAGGTTGGTAGAAGCCACCAGGCAAAGCCTGTCCCTTGTGGACCTGCCCAGGCTCCTCCAGCAAAGTGCCACCAACACTGGGAGGGCTCTGGCCAACTTCAGTCATCCTCAGGCCGCTTTGGAAGGTCCCCTTTCCATATTCCTCACAGCTGGGCACGCCCTGGCACCTCCAGCCCTGACTGTGACACCAGCCTGTGCCCCAGGGACACCTCACACATGAGGTCTCCTGGGGCTGTTTTGGTGTTTCATCACCCTAAAATCACCCATTTCCTCTGGGGCCAAGCAGAGAGGAGCAGCAGAAACCGCATCTGGTGCCTTCTCCTGAGAAACAGCTTCCCAGTTTGCAACAGGGGGCCCTCCCAGTGAGTTATCCTCACACCTTCCCCGCACAGGAAGGCACCGTGAGAGCGAGCCAGCCCAACCCCAAACCTCCCAAACCCCAGCAAAGTTGGGATGTGGATCCCAGACACTCTTGCCAGCCTCTGGAGCTCTGCACTCCGCAGAGGTGAAGGGTGACAGAAAGGTGCAGGCTCGGGGCTGACCACATCCACCGGCTCTCCTGCCTCCGTGCTTCCCTCCGGTGGAAGCCGAGCCCACGCCGACAGCGGCGGCTGGGCAGATGGAAAGACCAAATGATGGCTTTGCAGGGGGCCTGGGATTTGTTTGAGCCATCGCTGTCTCAGTGAGTGACTTCGAATAACGGATACACTTGAGAAAATCGCCATCTGCTCCCGGACAATTCGCAACCAGAGGAAAAGGTGAAATAAATTCAGCGGCTGTATTATCTCGCCGTCCGCGGCTCCAACAGCAGGGTCAGGCTTTGTGCAGCGTCCTGAAAGTGATTTGGGAATGAGAGGATGGTTTGGAATGAGCAAAGAGCAGACAGCCAGAAAAGGATGGAAGAGCTGAGGCCGCGGGATGTTGCGCCCGCAGCAGGGCTCTCCCGGCATCCTGGGTTTGGTGAGTTTGGCAGGAAGACGAAATCTCACCAGATCCGTGTGGGGTTTTTTTTGTTGTTTTTTTTTTTTTTTTTCCATCTCTGAATTTCAAGTGCCTCCTGCTTCCAGCTGGGCTGGAAATACCACAAAAACAGATGCTACAATGCAGCACATTTCGTGCTTCAAACATGGGAAGAAATCAGACATGAAAAATAAAATGCAGGGGGTTGCAGTGCCGGCCCCATTGGCCGGGCTGGCGACGAGGCTGAGGGCAGCTGGAAGAGCCCTAGAACCCACAGCCCAGCCCATGCCAGGCTCAGCAGCTCTGAAAATCAAATCTCTCATCCTCAGCAAGGCAAGCCCATCTCAGAAGCAGATAAAAATGCCCCCTGTGTCTCTGCTTGGCCATGCCTGTGAGTCCAGAACCCCCACATGGCTTAGACAGATGATTTTTGTGCAATTAGGAGGGGGATAAATCCTTCCCCCAGAGTCACAGCACTCTGCAGCATTCCCTGGCTGGAGGGATCCCTCGTGCTTCCAGCAGGACCTCCCTGGGGAAGAAGAACCCTCAGTGCTTGGTCTTGCACGGGTGGGAGGAGCTGGGGAAGAACAGGGCTGGCCGTGACCATTTTTGGTGGCCTTTTGCTCCTGGCAAGCCCAAAGTGAGGCTGCAGATGTGCCCAGCGCTGACATTACCCTGCATTCCGGCTGCACTGATGGGAGCCTGTTGCAGAGGAGAAGGTGATATTGGGATTTATTCACCTGCCTTTTCCTCCCCTCTGGACTTTACCTCGGCATGAAGGTGTGTTGGGCACCTGGGGAACATCACCCAAGTCATCACCTTGGTCAACACAGCCACATTGTGCCACCCCAGCCCTCTCCACTGGGGACACAGCCCGTGTGCGCTGGCTCAGCCTGGCTCCCATCCAGCCAACCCCTTTCCCTCAGGAGAGTTTCCCAGCCCCACACACTCAGGATACCTCACTGGGCCTTCCTTGTACTGCCACAGGTGGCTGTGGCCCCATGGAAATGATCCAGGGAAAACCCCTCCCCGAGGGGCAGTGCTGGTGTGGATGTGCTGGTGTGTGGGTGCAGAGCAGAACCCCCCACTGATGTCTTTGCTGCCCACACAGGAGATAAAACTCCTGTTCGGTTCTTAGAGCAGGCAGGAGGTGGGCAAGGCACTGCCTAAAAGAGAAGAAAATGACTGTGACCCAGCACCAAGGGCACAGCCCTGGCCAGGGTGTCACAGGGAGCCCCTGGCTGGGGAGTCATTTTGGGGGGACGCTGTACAAGGTGCTGAGGAGAACCACAGCCACACTGGGGTCCCACCTGCCAGCACAGCACCCCTGAGCACAGCACTGCCTGCTGGCAGCGGGCACGATGCTCCAGAGTCTGCGCTTCGCCTCGGCCCGGCTGCTGTCACAGCTGGTCCCCTCCTCACCAGGGATGCCGAGGGTGCCGAGTCCCCAGCGGGATCCCAAAAGGCTTCCTGCCAAGTGGCACGGGCAGCTCTCGCTCGGCACGGCGAGGGAAAGAGAGTGCCTGGGAGCAGAGCCCAGCTGGCACCCCGAGGAGGCAGAGGATGAGGACGGGGAGGAAGCAGAGGATGAGGAAGGTGGGGATGGCAGGGCAGACCGCGTAGCCGAGCGGGAGCGGGAAGGCGAGGCAGCAAGAGCGAGGGAGAGGGAGCAGAAATCTGTTGCCCAGGCTGTGCGCTTCGCTGTCAGCCGGCTCTGATTAACGGGCTGCCTTCCAGCTCCGCGCCGGCTGCGTTCCTGGCAGGAGCGGAGCCCCCCGGCTTCCTGCCGTAGGAGTGGCTCGCTGAAAGGTTACATTTGCACAATGTGCCGCTGGAAAAGCGGTGCCAGAGGTTGCAGGCGGGGGAGCCGGGCGAGCGGGCAGCTCCGCTCCGCTCTGCTCCGCTCTGCCTGTGTAATGGAAAAAACCCTCTGGGGACGCGCAGGAAAATATCAACTTACACTCCCCCAGCACAGCAGAGCTGGGCCCGGCCGGCCGTGGACGGGGGAACGAGAGCACGGGATGGGGTGATTGTGGTGCCCACACCCAGACCCTCAGCGCTGCTCCGGATCAGCCACAATGCGGGGAAAAACAGGGCTCTGCCCAGCACCCCCATCGCCGCGGTCTGTGGGACAGTGACATCCCCCTCCTTTTGGGATGCCAGGCTACCCGGAAGGGCTTTGCACTTGCCATCATCAGGATCCCACGTCTCTGCTGCTTGGTGGGGAAAACTGAGGCTGCTGAGGGGAAATGTTCGAATCTGGCAAGGAAGAATTTCCTCCGGTGGAGGCTCAGCTCGCACTGCTGTGATTTATGGGGCTTGGCACAGCCACGGCTGCATCCACACACACACACATGCACACATCTCATCCACAGCTTTACCAGCCCTGCTACCCCATAACTTTTGGTCTGGGAATACTATTTTGGTGTCTGGGAAGCCCAGCGTCTCGTGGGATCGCTGAGCCCACCATGGCTGCTCTCTGCCCCACAGCATCCCCTAAAAGACTCTGCTCACCTCCTCCATCATTCCTCTTGCAGCAACACAGTCACCCGAGCAGCTCAGCACCCTCCAGGGCAATGCTTTTTGTCCCTCCCTGCACAAGACCTTCCCTTTCACCTTCTCATTTCTTTATTGCATCTCAACCTGGTCACCTTTTTGCCCCCCAGCCCAGGGGGAGGGGTCAGGGCAGCAGGGGCAGCACCCACCCTCACCCCAGGGTGCTGAAGCCAGCTCGTTCTGTCTTGCAGGAGCAGACATTTTCCTTTCTGTCTCCCTTGTTTCCTTGGTTTCAAGGTTTTTCTTTGTCAATGAGCCCCTCATTTAAAAAAACTCTGGAGGAATCCCAGATTTGGGGTGCTTGGAGTGGGGCTGCAGCTGCCTTTGCATCCCTGGCTGTGGGATCCAATGGTCTTGCCCTGGTTTCTTGGTTTTTGCCCCAAAGCTTTTAAATCCACCCTTCCCCCTGTTCCAGAGCCATATAGACTCCAAACCCCACCAGGTCCCCCTGCTCAGCATTGCCCAGCCCTGGTCCCTACCACACTGGGGTGTGAGTCCTCCCCCTCCACTGTCCCCGGCTTCCCTCTGTGTTTTCATTAGGATTTGGAGATAAGCTTTCAAATAAAGGCAGTGTTTTTAACCACTTTGCCTTATCAGCCGGCATCCAACAGCATTCCCCATCCACACAGCGAGGCTTGAAAGATGCTCTAAGGGAAAAAGGGACCTCAAACATCCCAACCTCTCCTTCTCCCAGCCTCACAGCCTGAACTGTGGCTCCGGAGGGCACCAGTGGCTTTGGGAAACTATTTCTGCCATTAGTGGCCCCTGCTCAGGGGCAGCAGTGTCAGTGCATGAATACAACCCAAGGACCAGTTTGGTACACCTGGATTTTATTCCTGGTTCTGCTGCTGGCCTGAGGATGACCTTTGGCAAGTTGTTTCCCTTTCCAATGCCTGTGTTTCCGTTTGCTCTCCCTCTCTCACTCCAGCGACCCTCTGCCCTGTCAGATAACCCGCAGCTCAAGGAGACTCCGAGTTCACATCACCCCCCAAAAAGGGGTGCAAACAGCAGCAGCTCTGAGCATCAGTGGGTGCTACATCCCCCAAGCACTCACTAGAACCCTCCCTAAGCCCCCTCCCCGCTGGGCCATCCCGTGGCTCATTTTTCCAGCGTGTGTGCAAAGTCCTGAATATAAGAACCAGCTGCCAGCAGTTTCCAGCCCCTAAAAGCTGCCCTAGGGAAAATCAGCTCCTCACATGAGCCTCACCACAGGAGTGTCCCCTGGGACAGGGCTGGAGGAGGTCTTGCTGTATTCCTCTAAGTATTGGGGATGATGTGAGGAGGAGGTGTCCTCCAAGGAGAAGCACAGGGGAGTAACACCAATGATGGCAACAAACTCACCCTGCTAAGCATCCAGCTGCTTGAAGGCAGCAAACCATCCCAAATACCCCAGATAAGCTCTACTGGGTTCCCTGAAGAGCCCCCACCTGGCAGAGGGTCCCTATTAGAGCTCAGCCCTGTTAGAGACCCATTACTGGCAGTGCAGGAAGATTTCTACCTGACTGGCACAGACAGGAACCCAAATATAGGCTGTTCCTACCTCTTACTGGCAGGATCTCAGTGAACAGGAGGCAGGGGCTCCCGTGGGATGCAGGCAGGGAAGGCAGGAGGTGATGCCTCAGAGCCTGGGTGCAGTGTCCCGCTCACACCACAGCTCTGCTGAGCTCCATCCTGCACACACCATGGGAGGCACGCAGCCCTTCCCATCCCAGGGCAGGAGGGTGGTGGAACAGCCCAGCAGCACCCAGCTCCACAGCAAATCCAGCCCTGGGAGTGTCACAGGAACCTAAGACTAGGAATGGCAGGGGCAAACGTGGCCCATTTTAAATGCCCCCAGTGCAGAGGGGAACCCAACAACCTCCACTGCAGCCCCCGTTGCCAGAGCATGCAAGGAATCCCAATATCAAAGCACTTTGAAGGAATTGGATCTGGCCACAGCACTCAGCATGGTGGCTTTTGGGGGCGAGTGTGTCATGCTGGGAGTTGCTGGGTCCTCTCGCCTCCATCCTGAACTCGCTGCCTTCCATGAGTCAGAGCCTGTCTTGAGGATGAGGTTGTTTCCTGCCCTTTTCCCAAACAAGGTCCCCAACCACACTGAAAAACCTCGAGTCCACCAAGCCCTCTCTTGTGGACAGCAGAGATCTGGCAGATTGCATGGGGCTGGCGTTCTTCCTCCTTTCCAGCTGTTAAATTGCATTATAGACAGTTAAAAATACATCACATACTTTCCTAATGTGACTTTTCCGTGGTAGAGCAGCACTGAGATGCTGGAGTTGCAGGAGAGCTGCTCACTTGTGCCCACGGATGGACAAGAGAGTGGCTCTGCCAGCGTGGCCCCAAATTTGGGTCCCACAGAAGGGAATTGCATGGCACTGTGGCAGTTTTGGTCTTGGCAGGACTGGCCCAGTGGTCTCACTGCCTCTTGCCTCAGTTTCCCCACTTGTAAAAGCATTTATGGTCCATCCTCTGCAACAAGATCTCACATGAATTAAACTTGACATTGTTTGTTGGGCTCTACAGAAAAAGGGTCTTTTGCACAGGGATCAGAGGTTAATAGAAGTCTGGGGTTGAGCTGAAAATGATCTGTTAATACATTAGAGTGGAAAAGCTTAATTCCTGAGTGTGACTGGAAGTGGCCACAGGGAAATACCAGCGGGATGTGGCCCGGCCGGAGCCCAGAGCGGGCACAGGGCAGTGTTGGGGCAGCTGAGCTCAGCCTAAGGCAGCAGCATTGCTGTGAGCCATGTGTGAGCTGGGATCAATCTCCCCTTCCAGCAGCACAGCATGCTCAGCTGTGGTCTGGGGTGGGTGGAAAAAAAGCCCCTTTGGTTTGCTAGAGCACTGGAAGGAGCAACCTGCGTCCCCAAAGATGGGTTCCCGTGCAGCTGGAGACACCCACGGTGTGGGAAGGTAAAGGGAGAGCAAAGGT
This sequence comes from Empidonax traillii, assembly GCF_003031625.1. NCBI lineage: Eukaryota > Metazoa > Chordata > Aves > Passeriformes > Tyrannidae > Empidonax > Empidonax traillii. Next base: position 1,348,193 of record NW_020955227.1, read on the forward strand.
GATTCCCTTTCATCCAGGTGCTGGCAAGGTGGGTCCATCAGGCCCCCTTCACCCTGACCAGGCTGCATCCAACCAGACCACCCTGTCAGAACCTTCTCAGCCTCTCACAGGACTGATGCCATGGCCTCAGGTGGCAGAGAGGAGTCCAGCACCCCAAAACACCCCAAAACAGCCAGGGCACCCTGGACCCTGGCGAGGGGCTGGGATGGGGAGGAGATCCTGTGAAAGGGTGAGGAAGGAGTTAACCCCCAGCACTGCCAGCCCCCCCTCCTGCTTCTCTGCTAACTTTGGGAGGAAGGGAATAGCATAAAGGTAAGAGTGGAGGAAGGAGAGAGGAGACAGATGAGAGAAGGAGCGAGGGAGAGGGGGAGCGGGAGAGAGGAACAGACGGCAGAGAGGGAGAGCGTGGGGGGGAAGATGCTGACGCTTCTCCTCCATCTCGGCGAGAGGCAGATAGAGGGGAGCAAGAGGGGGGAAAAAAAGAAGGCAAAGACCAAGGGAACATGGGAGAGGGAGAAGGAAGGAGCCGGAGCGAGGGAGCATGTGTGAAAGTCGCAGTGAGAGAAGGGGCCTCTTTGATTCCCCGTGCCTCATACCAGACAGTGTCTAGACTGCAGCAATTATTGTCAGCTCAGAACACCCAGGCATTGCCATTTCAGCTGAAAGGGAGCTTAACAAAGAGCGAGGGAGAAAAAAAATACCCTGCCGGCGGTGAGCTGGGCTCCCTCCAGCACAAGGGGCTCTTGGGAGGGCCCTCCATCGCCCGCGCCCCCCGCGAGCCCCAGCCCCAGGTGCCCTCCCACGGGGGGAGTTTGCTGTGGAGGCGGCCCCGGACTGTGAGCGATTCCCGACCCAGCCCTGGGTCTTTGGTTGGTTTTGGGGTGGAGCTGCTGTTGAACTCTCCCTGCAAGCTCAGGTTGTGGGGCTCAGGGAATGAGGGGCAGGGCTGGGGTGAAAGGGCCCCCCTGGGGAGGTCAGGGGCAGCTCCCCAATGGGCAGCATTTGGCTGTGAGCGCCCAAGGAGTTGCTCACCAGGCCAGCAGTAGATTGTCAGACAGAGATCTCAGCCTCACCAGAGAGTCTGGGGGATTCACAGGCCTCCTCTGAGCAGTGGGGATGTGAACCACAATGCTGGGCATCTTCCCGCTGCTTGGACACCCCAATGCATGCTGCACTGACAGCTCCTCAGCTCCCTTGGGTTTCAGGATATGATGGGAGGTCATTTGCGCAAAATCACAGGAAAAAAAATCGTCCCTCTCCTCTGCTTCATCCTGCCTTGCCACCACCATTGGAGGAGTTACCCTTTCCCCTCTCAAGTCGTTTGACCTCTGAGGGGCTTTTGTGCCTTTGGAGGCCTAGGATGTGGCTGAGGCTCCCAGGCTGGAATTAACACCCAGAACTGGCTGTGAGTCAGGAATTCCTGCCTCTTGCTGGAAACACCCGCCCTGTGCCCACCCCAGTCCTTTGGTGAGAGCCAGCTCTGAATACCTCAGAGGAGAGGAGGTGAGGAGGAGAGTTTGTGCACCCTGTCTCCACCACATCCGCGGTTTTGGGGCTGGTGAGATCCCACCCAGCTGTCTGTGGGGCTGCCCTGCAGATGACCCCCTTTGGGAGCATCCCCAGCTCCAGGCTGTGCCACCCATGTTCAAAATTTGGGTGCAAACAGCAGCATGGCCAAGCGACCTTCTCCCCTGCTGGATGGCACTGGGGACCATCCCTGTGGATGCTCACGGTCTGTCTGCTGGGAAAGGCGGCCGATCCCTCCAGATGCCGGAGCACAGCTCTGGTTTAATTAGCACTTTTAATGCTTGGAAAGGAGGCGCCAGGGAATACCCGGCAGGTTGGACATGTTTCCCTCGCTAGCGATCCGGCTTGGCAACAGGGAAGCTCCCCAGCTTCTGCTTGCTTGGCTGGGATGGGATGACACTGCCCTGGGGTCTAAAGCATGGCAAATACCTTTGGTGACCCCCACTTGGGCCCCTCAGAGCAGGGACACCTTTGTCAAAAGGCATTTTTGCAGAAAACCCAAGCAGTCTGCATGCTCTGCCAGCGTGGGCTGCACTTTGAGCAATGTCTGACCCAACACTGCTACCCATTTGTCCTTGTCCCCTCTCTGCCTTTCAGGAACAACATCCATTTTCCAGCCAGGCCTGGTCATGTCTGCTGAATCAAGGAGTTCTTCTCCCCTGGGTACACAGCATTGATGTTGCTGTGTGGATAGAATCAGCCTCGCTCAGGATCTGGCCGCTGTGGCAGAGCAGAGGAGACGACAGCTCAAGTCCCACAAAGGACCAGGATGGCAAAACCTGCCTGGGGAGAGACTCATTCCCTCGTTACCTTGGCTGGCCATGGTGTGTCTGTGGAGATGATGCCATTTCACAGCGCAGGGTTCCACAGGTGAGAGTCAGAGGAGAAAAGGGCTGGCAACACTGAGCTTCCAACAAGTGTGGGTGCTGAAGTGAAAGAAATACTTGATATGAGCAGTGGCAGGTCTTCCCCTTGTAAGCTTGACAAGAAAGTGTTTGACCTTCACAGGGGACTTTTGGTCAGCCCTCCCATGGCCCCGGGCTGGACCACAGGGAGCCCAGACCTGTGACACGATCTGTGGGCTTAGGGAAGTGTTTCCCTGAAGACCTGCCAACTGCAGGGTTTCGAAACTATCGCCCCAGGGCTTCGAATGAGGCTAGACACAGCCATACAATGCACCAGAACTGCCACCAGGATTGCCACCAGAACTCCCACCAGTCCTGCCATTGAGGCCTCTCTGAAGGTCTCTGATGTTGAACTCCCATTGAAGTGCAGTGAAGCAGTGTAAGAGAAAAGACCTTGCCTTCTCCTCCATGATACTGCCAGTGTCCATCATTCAGGCACTCTGACCTCCTTTCCTGAGCAATTTGGAGAGCCCCAGCTCACCCAGTGGCCCTGCAAGACCCAGCCCTGCAGAGACACGTGAAGTCCCACCAGCAGCTGCTGGAGCTACTGACGTGTGCCCGTAGTCAGACCCCCCCGGTGCCCTGTATCCCCTCAGCTCTCTGAAACGGCCACAGTCCCAAGCAGCAGGGAGAGGAGGGATCCGGGAAGCCACAACCGCTGGTGTACGTGCTGTGTGTGTGACAGGGTGGGTGGGAAAGTGGCCGCATCCTGCTCCCAGCACGCAGCCCGGGGGGCACTGCCATGCGCTGGGAGAGGCCGGAGGTGGCGATGAAAGTGAGGGCACAGGGCAGCCTGGGCTCTCAGGCCACAGCAGGGGCACTGCCAGCCGGACCTGGCACGGCTCTGCATCCTGTCCTGCCCTGTCCAGTCCTCACCACCGTGCCAGGGCGGTGCGGGGAGGCACTTGGGCAGCCTTGGCATCCCTGTGCCACACCATGACCCTTGCTCACCTTCCCGCTCTCCTGTCCCCTCTGCAAAGCTGTTTGCAAATGCCAACTGCCTGTTTTTCCAGTTCCTCCAGATTTACCCCCTCCTCCTCTTCCCCAACTCCCCCACCCCCTCCGCCCCCTTCCTTCCTTTCTTCTTCCTGGGTTAAAAATAATCAAGTTTCTGGGAAGCAGCAGCCCTGCTGCGCCTGCCTCCCTGCACTCGCGCCCCGGAGAATAGCTCGGCTCGGCTCGCTCCGGCCCCTCCTCGCTGCTCTCTCCTTCCTCCTCCCCACCCCCTACAGGGATCTGACTAATATGCTTGGGCTCTGCTTGCCAGCTCAGCTGGAAAGGAATTTAACCATTGCCTGGCCTGGAGGGAAGGAGCGGAGAGCCCGGACCTCCCCCCATCACCCGGGACCCCCGGACTGGGTCCCTGCCCGGCTCCCCTGGGCGCTGCCCAGAGGGTGATGATGGAGGAGGGATACTCGGTGCCAGCACCCCACGGCGAGAGGTGGTCCCAGCCCCGGGCCCCACGCTGGTGCAATAACCCTCGTGGGCTCCCTCAGTTCTTTCCTGTAGGCGAAACGCAGCACCCCAGTGCCGTTCTCCCCGTGGCTTGGCTCGTGGGAGCTCCTCATCCAGCCACGGGTGCTCCCTGGGCACCCACAACCCTGCCTGCAACTCGCCACAGACCTCAGCACCGGGTGAGGGTGGGAGCTGGGGTCTCACTCGATGCTGCCTGGGGGTCACAGTGGGATCAGCAGCTCCAGCCCCACAGCCCTGAGGTCTGCAGGGATTCAGGGATCCACGGCTCAGCCCTGCTGCAGTGCAGCTCTGGCAGGAGCTGGGACGCAGCCTCTCCTTCAGCACAGGGGGATAGAAGTGGGAGCAAAGACAGTGTCAGACCTGGGTGAAAACCACATGGGGGGAAAAAAAGCTCCTCTGAGGCTAAACCCCAGTGCTAAAAAGCCGGTGTTTGTGCAGACCCCCTCCACTCTCCCTCCTTGCCAGGCAGGCTCTGAGCACAAGCAGATTTCACAGCACAGAAGGAGTGGGAGCCACGGCTCCGCTTTACAGCAGGACAAGCAAAGCACAAAGCCTTGACCAAGGTTATCCCAGGCAGACTGTGGCAGAGCTCAGAGCTGACCCCCCCCTCTTCCTCCCCAAGGCTCCAGCTCGCTGGTGTATTGCAGCATCTCCCTGCTCCGCCAAAAACTCCCCTTGAAATCTCCTGGCCAATGCAGAAGGACTTCAAGGCCAGAAATCCCAAGCTCAGCACCCCAGCGCTGAGCTGAGCCAAGAGGCACCGGCTCGGCCGGCTCTCACCCCCCGCGCTGGCTGGCTCAGCCCGGCTGCTCCCGGTGCCAGGGCACAAACCGTCCCGCAGGAGGACACTGCCCTTCCCGGAGCTCGCTGCCGGGAGAGCTGCAGGCATGGCCCCTCCGGAGATGGGGCTGGGGAGCAGGAAAGAGCACCGGGCATGAGGCAGAGACCCGGCAAGCACAGAAAAACTGCTGCCAGAGGATCACCCTTTAGCTGCTGAGATGCTCTGTGGAACAGGGGCCAGCATACGACAGCAGAGCAAGGGTTGCGCGGGCAAAAGGGATCTGAAACAGGAAGATGTCTTCTCTCCAAATCCTCCCTTAAATGGCAGTTCTGCTGTAAAATAGGGTAGGATGGAGCTCAGTGTTTGTTTTCTCTGCACGACCCGAGAGCGGCTCAGCCTGGGACTGCAGAGCTGGGCTGGGCTCCTCACTGACAGCCCTGCAGGAGCACGATCTGCAGCCCCGGCTCAGCTCTCCCAAACGCCCCTGCAGAGCTGCAGCTCGGTGCAGGGCTCAGGGCATGCGAGAGGAGGGGAATAAGCATCCAGCTCACTCCCACCTCAGCTTTCTGCCCTGGCTGCCAGGGTTTGATGCAGCAGGATGGGTGCACGTGGGACCTGCAAGCCCTCCCTGTGCACTGGGAGGGCTTGTTGTCTGTTAGCTCAGCCAGAGCCCCTGTGGCCCCACAGCCGACAGTCAGGGCAGGAAGCAAGGGATGGCAGGACACAGGCAGGAACCGGAGCAGGGCTAGGCTCTGACCATCCCTAGGTGAGCAAGGACACTGCTGTTTACTCTCCCATCCCAAATTCCCTGGTGCCTTGGGGGCTCCCCCCAGCCCTGCCTGCCCCAAGGGCCCCACAGCAACCTCAGCAGCCAGGAAACGCTGGCAGGAGTGAGAGGGATTGAGAAACTGCAGGCAGCAGGATGAGACACGAGCCAGCACAAGCAGGATGTGACTCGGGGGTGACTGGGACTGCCGGAGGGGTGTCACCAGGAAGCGGTACCCGGGG
>NW_020955227.1:1354481-1357161 GCF_003031625.1 Empidonax traillii
AAAAAAAAAAAAAAAAAGGAAAACAACAAAAAACCACACAGGATAAATATTTTTTCCCACTTAACACCCAAAACTTTGTTTTTCCACCAGCCCCCCCAGGCTGATCCCAAGGGGTTCCCCTTCCATGGGTGCTGTCTTCTCTGTGGCTCCCCTCTCCTAGTCCCTCACCTGCCTGTCCCCTCTGTGTGCCACGATCCCTGATGGGGTCTCCAGCTCATACTCACATTTCACAGCTCCAGCATGGCTAAGGAAAGCCAACTTAGCTGCCATTCCTGCAAAATGACCTGCACCAACCCCAGGCACAAACTATGATACCAAACCTAATCAAACATGAGGAGGGACAAGCGAAGAACCTCCCCTGACACCACAAAATACATTAAAATCATTAAAATCCAAGGACTCCAAAGGGCAAGGCTGGACACAGACTCAGTGGATTTGTGGCAGTTCACCCCAAATCCATCCCAGTCTCGGCTCACCCCGGTATGAGTGTGGAGGAGTTGGCATTGCACTGGTACCTTGAGGAAGGGGGCCCATTTTACTCCCTCCAAGAAGGATCAGGCTCCAGCTGAGTTTCTGGGGATTCCTGGGACCAGTCTGTGCTGCTGCAGGATATGGGACTGCAGAAAGGGAATGTCCCCAGGGAGGGGGGCATTGCAGGGCAATGGTTCACACAAGTGCCACAACAAGCCAGTGCTTAGCAAAGGGCTTCAGCTGGGATAGTGCCCTTCCAGCTAAAGAGTCAGCTCAATTCCCAACCCCTACCTGCACTTGGACTCACCAGCCATCCCTCCACACGGGGAATTGTTTGCCTCAGACGAGGAAAAACAGAGCAACAGGAGATAGATCCAGCTGTCAAACCCAGCTGGCTCAGCTGCTTCCTTGCCGTGGGGCAGGACAAGAGGGAGATGTCAGCCTGCCATGGATCAGAGCACAGGACACCCAACCCCTGGTAGATAAGGGTATCCCACATCCCTACAGAAAGACACCATGGAAAAGTCCCTGTTGCACAAAGAGCTCCAATACTGGTCCAACGGGCAACAAAATCTCAAGGGTTCCAAGATCCTGCAGCTCTCCTTTTCCATCTCTCCCACAGGCAGGGCAGCAAAGCACAAGGACATGCTTGCAGGGGAGACAAAATTCCAAAGCCTAGGATGGAGAAATGGGAGCGCTGGAGTGCAGTTTAGCCTGAAGGCCAGGACATCCTCCTGGGACATCCCTCTGGACTCAGGAGGGCGCAGGAGCAAACAACCACATCACATCAACCCCCTGAAACACACAGTCACTCTCTGGGTAACACAGTGTCTCCAAGGTGGGGCAAAACCTTTATCTTCCATTCATCTTCCATCCATGATCCAGGAGTGCTTCCATTGTCTTTCCAAGGCCAGCTCCAACCCTGGCAGGGAGCCACCAGCTGTAAGGCTGTGAGGGGACTTGCACTGTGCTCTATTCACACTTTCATCTTTCTAGGAGCTGAGGGGGGTTTTCTTTCCTTGGTTTTGGAGGAATAGGAAATTCATTGAAAACTGGAAGATTCAAAAAGGCTGAATCATCCTGAAACCCAGGGTGAAGCTGGAAAATTGTTTGGAGTAAGAAAAAGAAATACATATGTTGGGCAGGGGAGGTGGCTTTGAAGATGAAAAACCGCCTTCTCCCATCAGTCACATGATGAACTCTTGTATTTGGGCATTTTCTAGAAGAATTATTCGACTTTTTAATTTAAAAAATAATCAGTTTTTTTCATTTTAGAAGACGAAATGTAGAAGAAGAGATCTAAGTAAACGAGGCAAGCTCCAAACAAAACAAACCAATAGCCTTTCAGGCCAAACCAAACATTCTAACTTTACCTGAAACAATTATTTGCACTGGGATGGGGTATTTTGTAGATTCTTTTCTTTTCCATTTTACCAGAAATTGCCTCTGGGCCTGCCCTGTCCATCCTTCACAGGACCCTTACCTAACCCCGAATCCCTTTAAGCCTCCTTAATAATAATAACTCAACAACCCAAGAGCCACCTCTACCCTAACACTGGAGGAACCTTCTCTGTGGAGGGGAACACAGTTTCTCCTCAAGAGATGTGATTTCCAACCCAACCCACCCTGACCCAACCCTACCCAGCCCTCTCCTTGCCACCACCCATGCACCCAACCTCCGACCCTGCCACTCAGACCAGGTGCCATCACGTCCAACTCCAAGCTCACCACGCAGCCATGGCCAAGAAGAGGGATTTACTACCCAAAAAAAAAGCAGGCCTTCCTAAGGCTGCAGCGGGGCAGGCTGGGAGGGGGGTGTTAGACAAAGAGGTGCCAGGCTGCATGTCCAGCCTCATGCCTGGCTGCAGAGGCAAGAGGCAGCAGGGCTGTGCCCTTCAACCCCAGGCAAAGAGGTGAAACCCCAGGAAAGTAGCAAACAAGTCAAGGCATAAATACAGCACGAATCCACGGCACTTCAGCGTGGCTCGTTATCTCTGCTTAGACTGGAGTCGGTGGAGCCGGGTTTGAGAAGAACAGAAATATCAGCAATTAAAGATATGTTGTGTCAAAAAAACTCTAAACTGATTAAAGTTGAAGGCTCCGTTTTCTTCTTTTCATCAGAGAACGGAATCAAAACCTGCCTGGAAAGACGCGCTCCCCCCGTTCCCAGCGCTCCGAAGGCAGCGCCTGCATCCGTCCTGCTGTGTCC
>NW_020955227.1:1357865-1361145 GCF_003031625.1 Empidonax traillii
AATCGGTGGGGTTTCTTTCTTTCTTTTTTTTTTTTTTCCAATTTTTTTTCCCTTTCCCCTTCCCGACAGTTGGTGTGCTGCGGATCCGCACGCGGGTGCGCGCAGCGGCCCCGAAGGCGCTGGGCGTGCGAGGGGCTGCAGTGTGGGGAGGACGCCTGTGCTCGGTGCTGGTGGCGGGTGGGTGGGTGGGTGGATGGGTGGGTGGGCGTGGGGTTGCTCCTGCCGCTCCAGGCAGCCCCGGGGATCGGGAGACAGAACTGCCGCGCACTCGGGGTGTGATACCGGCACAGGAGCGGAGCAGAGCAGAGCAGAGTGGCCTGGTGGGGAGCGGGAGAGCTGGTGCACGTGTGGGCAGGCGTGCAAGGAGCTCTGGGGGAGAAGTGTGTCTGCGTGTGCTCACATTCACAGGCACAACTCCTGGAAACAGCATCGCTTCTGAGTGCTGGGGTGATGGTGTAGGACCTGCAGGAGAAGAACAGGGCTGTGCAGAATGGCACTGGGGGAGAGCAGCTGCCCTCAGCCCCCACACCACCACTACCTCTCCTTGGAGACCCCGCACCCAGCTCACCCTGCCAGTCAGCTCACCCTGCACCCCAGCTCTCCATGCTCACTGCTGGACTGGGTAAGAGCACCATAGCACCACTGTGGCCAAGAGGCCACTGTGTCTGTCCTTGGTGGAGCCACAGCCTCAGCCATCAGGGTGAAGTGGGACCTAACAGCTCTTGCACACACCCAGAAAGGGGGTGGCCTCCCAGCTGTGCCCCTGTTTGCTGGTGCAGGTTGCTAGATGGGCAGATTGGATCCCATTTGTTTTCCCAGATCCAGGGCACTGGCGTGGCCTGGGAGGAGAGAGGGCAGAAAGCCTGGCTTGAGGGCACACAGAGGGAATGGAGCTGGAGGTAAATTGATTTCTCATTCCTAAATTGAGCAATGTGGGGTTTGCCCTCTCCTTGCTGTCATGCAGCGTTTAACCCTTTCTATATCCACTACTGAAACCAGTGGCCATGTGGGCAGCAGGAAAGTGGTCTGGCTTTGCAAACCCTGCTCCTCCCTGTCCCCTTCCAGGTCTCTGTCTCAGGATCTCCCCAAGAGACGATACAGAACCAGGTCACAGGGGGTGGGCAGGTGCCCCCATCACCCCACTCTGTTCAAAGCCACTGGCAAAGGGACACAGGGGGCTGCCCCATCCCAACAGCCACCAGTTGCAGCCTGGAGCCCACCTCCGTTTTCCAGGCAGTTACAGCCAGATCGCAGTCCCCTCTTCCCCCAGAATCTTCCTCTTGGCTAATGACACCCAAAGCACCGTCAGGAACCTGAAGCCCCTTCTGGGATGGGCCTGTGTCCCAGAGTGCTGCCTCCCCATCACCAACCACCTGCAAGCAACCTGTCGAGAGACACTCCAACTCGGCGGCTCCCCAACGCCCCACTTGCTCAGCTCCACAAATATTTGAATTAAGGTCCCCTGGGGAGCCACAGTCACAGAGTAACTGATTTCTCCTCCTTCATTATATCTCTGTGTAATTTACCGAGGGACGGTGGCATGTGCCTCCGTTCGAGCGAATTCCCAGCAGGACTCCCGAGAGCTCACAAATCAGGCAAAGGCAAGGCATTAGAATATGAAAGGTGAGGTTGGTCTCCCCACCAAGACTCATCTCACTCTTCCCCAGCTCCGCCAGCCCCGAATTGTGTTTTATTTCCGCCTGCTGCCTCTTGTGCGAGCAGGGAGGTGGCGGGTGGCGATCGACCACAGGGCCATGTCATCAGCTCCATCCCCAGCTCCTGATCCTTTCTGAGCAAAAAGAATGGAAAAAAGGCCTCCTCCCTCATGGCAACATCTCCAAAGAGGTTGATGCAACAAAGGTTTCCAAGTGAAACTGTGTCACCTGGCCCTAAAATCTGACTTCTTTTCCCCTGGATAAGTGGCCTGTGCCTCAGTTTCCACATCTACAGAAAAAAGTAGTCACTCCCTCCATCTACTAGTTTAAATCCCCAACACTTAGATGTTGAAGATCTATAAAAGACAACCAGCATTATGGATCCATCTGTGTTGCATCTCCAGCAAGGAGGAGCTGGAGGACAAGTTTGCCAGCATAGCTCTAAAGTTACCATAAGGAGCTCAAAGAGTCACTGAGGAGAAAGAGAAGAAAATGGAAAGAACTGAGGAATTTGGACCAAGGATGCACAGCTGAGCTGCTTTGCATTGTTTTCCTGTGAAACATGAGGTGTGAGGAGACTGGTCTTCATTGGACCCACCTCAGTCCAAAGCCAACCCAAGCAAACCCATGAGGTGACAGAGGAGGAGCAGGTCACCCCTAGAGCAGAAGGCCATCGTTTGTGGTGGTTGATGGAGGATGGCTGGACCTTTCACAGGTCTCTGCAGTATCTGTGGGCTGGGCAGGAGCTGTTTCTCCCCAGATCTCCTGGTCCCTGCCAGGGACATGACACTGGAGCGAAGCACTGGCCGGGCTCGGACGCAGCAAGCTCTCTGTTCCAGCTACGCTGCAAACAGCGGAGGGCAACATTTTGCTTCCTGGAAACCCAGAGAAAGAAGTATTTTTTTTCTGAAGAGCTGCAGCTCATAGACAACCTGTAATGGAGATTTCAAAAAACTGGGTGTTCCTCCTTCCACCTCCTCTGCGAAGACAAAGACTTGGCAGATGGTGGTGGTGCTTCACAGGGCTTGTGCTGGGCTATTTTTTGGGGGGAGGTGGGTGCTCGAACCCTCGCTCTTGTGCTTCACTTTAGAGGTAAGAGCGCTGTGAAATCTGCCCATCCCAAAATCCGCCTGTCCCTGGGCTATCTCAACTTCTCAGAGCTATTCCCACAAGCTGAGTTAAAGACCTGGGGCTGTTCAGCCTATAACAAAGAGCTCCTTTCTCCCCAGCCTTCGCCAGTCGTTGGAGTTAAATAGGCTGCGCTGAAACCAAACAAAACAAAGCCCCTGCAAAGCGGCTCCAAATCCCCATCCCCTCGCCAGCACTCTAGATTTCCCCCCGAGCCCAAGCACGGCACTTTCCCAGTGTGCCACGGCTCTCTCCCTGCTCTGAAAGGTGGGCACGTCGGGCTGATTGCTGGGAGGCTGCGTTCAGTGCTGTGCGTCTTGCTGCTGGACATCCACGGGAGGCAGGGAGTGGGTGTCTGAGGGGAAAACATGCCATGGAGCTGCTCCAGCCTCTGCCTGCCATATCCCTGCTCTGGCGGATTTGCTCAAGGCTGGCCACGCTGCTGCCAGTGCCACGAACCCCCCGGAGCAGCTCGGGAGCAGCCGCTCACAGGCACC
>NW_020955227.1:1361843-1403822 GCF_003031625.1 Empidonax traillii
TGCTGCTGGACATCCACGGGAGGCAGGGAGTGGGTGTCTGAGGGGAAAACATGCCATGGAGCTGCTCCAGCCTCTGCCTGCCATATCCCTGCTCTGGCGGATTTGCTCAAGGCTGGCCACGCTGCTGCCAGTGCCACGAACCCCCCGGAGCAGCTCGGGAGCAGCCGCTCACAGGCACCACGTGGCTTTCCCAGGCGTGGGCATCCCGACGGGACCTTTCCAATTACGTTGCCCAACCCACCCCCAACCTCGCAGTCCCCATGGGGCAATTCCCCCCCTCCCCTCCCATTTTGGGGGGCCAGCTCGCTGTCACCGGGCACTGAGCCCTCCTCCCCCCCATCCAATTCTCTGGAGCAGCTGCCTTCCCGGAGCAGGGATGTGGTGGCAGACGGGGGGTCTCCATCACCAGGAGGGGGGATGTGTGTGTGAATTTTTGGCAATGCCAGTCCCTGGAGGGGCTGCTGGCGCCTGCGTCCCGGGTGTGCTGAGTGCGGGGGTCCGGGGCTCTCCGTGCAGGCAGCCCGTGATCAAAGCGCCGAGCACAGGCCGGGGCCGGGGGGAGCCGGGCGGCGAGAGATGAAACGGAGCAAAGTTCCCTGGGTTCGGACGCGGGAGTTGGAAAGGATTCGACGGCAGCTTGGAAAAGGAGGAGGAGAGGGCCGGGAGCAGCAGCGTTCAGCAGAAAGGAATGTCCTGATGGGACGGCAGCCTGAACGCCGGCCAGGACCCCCCCCCCCCCCCCCCCTCCTCTTCCCAAGGCTGTTTAAAAGCCCCGGACCTCTCCAAGCCCTTTAATTGGCGCTTTAAAAAACTTCCTTGTTCCTTGACGCTGCGAGGTTTGCGTTTCATGCCCAAAATGACTCAATTCCCCCTCTCCCCTCCACGAAAAAAAAAAAAAAAAAAAAAAAAAAAAAAAAAAAAGAAGGAAAAGAAACCCCAAAATCATTCTCCTTTGAAAGGTTTGTTCGAAGCCAGCTCCGTCCCCTCCCCGCCAGCCCCGGTAGCCCCCAGCCCTCACCCCACCAGCCTCTTGTGTGTATTCTTGTTCTCCCCTAATAATCCACATCCCAGCTGCCTCCCTCTGCCTTCGCCCTCCTCCTCCCTGCCTCTCTCGCTCCCTCTTTCTCTCTCCTCCCCCCTTCCTCCCCCTTTCCATAACTCAAAAGCTTGTCAGGCTGGTTCCAGACTGCTGGCGCCAGGCTTCACTCCAGGAAAAAAATAAAGCAAAAGAGAAAGGCATGCAAGGCAAAACAGCCCCGCCACATGAACACACATCAAACCAGCCCTTTATCTCCCCGGAATGCTCTCCCCGCTGCAGAGCTCCCTACCCCGGCCCAACAGCCGCGCTCCCCATCCCCGTAACCCTAATGCAGCAGCGCCAGGCTGCGAGCGCACACGCCCTGCCAGAGACAGCGAAGGAGCAAATACAAGATCTATTATTTATCAGCGTTATCAATTATTTAGAGCCCCGGCGCAGGGAAGGGGTGGGGAGAGAGGAGGCCGTGGCGGAGGCGGTTTTTACCCGGGTAGTTCAGGCGAGGGGGTTCCTCCCGGACCCACCTCCCTGCTGGTGGTGGGGTGTCTCCAACATCTCCAACACCGTCCCCTTGCATCCCACCCCGCCTACACGGGGTTATTTCTTATCCTGGCCCTTCCTGCCTGCAACAAAGCAGGCATTCCTCTTGCAGCCAGCCCCGATATCCAGTTCCAGAGCCATCAGTCCCGGTGCCCGACTGCAGGGCTGTACCACCCCCCGGGCAGAGTGGCCAGCCTGAGGGTGAGGGCTCCCACGTGGGGACCCTGCACTCTGACTCCTCACCCAAGGGACCAGTCAACTCCCAAAAATGCAAATTTTAGCATCAATATGCATTTTCTCAAGCACTTTCAACAGCACTCTCCTGGTTTGCCAGTGCATGCCTCCATGGCACCTCTCCCACAGCCTGGAGGATGCACCACGCTGCTCACCACCACCCCAGACCGCAGCAGTGGCCAGTGCAGGGCTCTGGAGCCCCAGGCCACCCTCACATCCAACCAACCCTGATGGAGCTGTGTTGGCACAGGGCAGGAGGAGGAATGTGCCCGTGGCTCTCCTCTTCACGGACGTTACAGGTCAGCCCTGATCCCAAAAGATCAAACCCAACATTCCAAACCCAAGACCCAGCCTCCTGTCTACAGGAGAAAAGATTACACCGCACTTGCATGGCCCCTTCCAGCTCTGTTTTCTCTTGGGTTTTGGAGCAAAACCCAGCCCACCATCTTTGTGACGGAAGGCCCCAGTCACCAGGCAGGTGACACCCATGGCACTGTGCCCACGGGCACGGGTTCATCCACAGGCCACTGCCGCAAGCTCGCAGATGGCCACCGCAGCCTCCCCGCGAGGTAGCCGCCTTTCAGCGGCAGATCTCACCAAAGTAGCTACAGTGGGAACGTGTGATGAGGTGGGTGTGCTAAGAAGATTTTTTTTTGGCAGACTTCAGGATGACTTTATTGCTCACAAGTTCTCGAGTCATGGCTGAGTAACACGCTCATCGCATGTCTGAAAAGAAAAAAAAAAAACCAACAAAAACCCCTTACCCCAGCACAAAATAAATAGCCTGGACAAAGCCTGTTTGCTTTGCTCCCTTTCCCTGCTCTGGGGGTTCCAAGGCCCCCACGTGGGCTGCATCAACTGCTGCCTATGACACTGATATTTCCCCCTGAGTCTGGGAAGAGAGATGGGTGGTGACTCCCATCAGATGTGCACACAAGCACTGGTTCCATCCTGAGACATCCCCAGAGGGTCCCTTCCCAGACATGGGCTGTGTAGCCAAGGTAGGGCAGCATCACCCACTCCAACAGGATCTCCAGGAAATTACTTTAATTGGGGTGGCAGAATTAGGCCCGTTGAGCCCAAGACTTTTGCAGTGGAAGGTGTGACCTCAGCCTGTTTTGGCTTCAAGGGGTTTCTTTTAAGGCCCAGGAGTTCTGCCCTGAGTCCCTGAGAGCTGTATCTAAGGATAGAAGCGTCCTCACCTCCAGTGCCTTCAACTCTAAGAAACCAGTAGCTGCTCTTGAAAAGCAGCCAATGCCTTTTCAGCCTGTAAGAAAAACTACTGCCCTCTGCTCCAACCGAGTCAGTGGGGGTTGATCAAATCCCTGTGGCACCTCAGAGCAATCAAAAGGTATTAACTACCTGCCCAAGCCCACAGGTGCAAAGAAAGTGCTTTCCTCTTTCCCAGGTAGGGAAATGAAGGTGAAAAGGGACAAAGTGACTTCCCCAAGGCCACCTGGGAGAACCCCAGGACCTGAGGTTTCTGCAGTCCGGCTCCCAAGTCCTCACAGCCACCCTGACCCATCCCTGGGTCAATCCCTGGGACAATCCCAGCCCTCCCACAGCCCCATGGACCCCTGAAGCCTTCTGAGCATCCCTCCAGTGGAGAGAGGAGAAGGTCAGGAGCACGAATCCCTCCAGATGTTGGGGTTTGGGTGCCAACAGCTACAAAAACTCCTCTCCAGCTCCAAAGGAAGAGTTCAACTGGGATGGAAAAATCTTTCCTTTGAGTAAAGAAAGAGTAGGAGCTATTCTCTGCCATTTACTGTCCCAGTTCTCCCACACCAAAGGCTAAGGACAGATGAGAACTAGATGGAAGAAGGGGGAAATAACAAGAAAATATTGATTTCATTCCATTGCAGTGGGTTCAAAAGGGATGTTTTTATAAATTTTCTACTACATTTTTCTCTTTTATTAATTCTGAAATATAGCATTCCAGAGAAAAAAACCAGTCCTTATAGTTGCTGTGCCTCACCCTGAAAAAGCATATTTTGGGGAGAAAAATGGGAGCTTAGGGACGGGAGAAATTTCACTGAATATTGAGGGGGAAAGAGCAGAAGGACAGGAGGAACCCTCCATTTAGAAATGTCACAGGCAGTTTTGCGAAGAAGGAAAAAAAATCCCATTATGTTGAGTATTTTTCACAAAAACTTTGTGTGCATTTGTTTTTTAAAGGCTGGTTTGTTTTTCTTTTTTTCCCCAGCTAAAAATAAAACTCCACATGTTAAAAAAAAAAAAAAAAAAAAGGAAAAAAAAAAAAAGCCATCCATCCCTGGGCAAAACCGAGAGTGCTTGAAGGGACAGCAGCTACCCTGGGATGGCTTGTGCTGCTTCTCGACAGCCAGCCCTGATCGTGCACCAGCTCCCGCTACGTGCCAGGGAAAGGTTGGAAGGACAGGATCTGCCCTGCGCCGCCTCTGAGTACACCCAGGGAGATGGGCATCACCAAATCAGGGCTGCTTCCTGGCTGCCAGCTCCTGGCACACGGGGACACGGATGCCTGAGAGCATCCCTGGTTGCTGGTGGCTGCTCGGTGCTTCCCAGCTGAGCTTCAAAGATGCCACAGTGGGTGTGTTTGCTGCATTCACTGATCGACACCTCCAGGAGCTCTGACCTGACTAAGCTAGCCCTGACCTGGCCCATTCCACCAGCCCGTCCTGGGGGAGAAGCGGGAAGCGGAACAGCATTTGGGGCAGAGCACACGAGTGTCACGGCCGGTCCCAGCTGTATCCTTTTCCCATTTCCCTTCCGTGCGTGCGGCCGGGCTCCCCTCCCTGCTGAGGTCAGCTCCGGCTATTCTCTCCTCTGTTTCCCCTGCTCCTGCCATGCACTTCCCGTCTCCCTTTGAAACTTCACCTTCGCTGCGTCATTCCCCGTGGGCCGCTTTGGGCCTTGGGTTCTCGTGGACGTGCCGTTCCCCAAGCCGAGTCGGGGACCGCTTGTGCTGGGGAGCACACGGAATGACCCGGCTCACACAGACCCACGTTCAGCTGAACAAGTACGAGCCCGAACGCTGAGCTTGCACCAACAGCCTCGAGTAGCATGGGAGTCGGGGGGGAAAACACCACGGAAAATAACGAGGAGTTGGGAGGAAACAAAGAGTGGGAGAAACAGGGAGTGTTTCCAGCAGATGGGGATGGCCAAATCCAGCGGTCTGCTTGCCATGCTGGGCTCAGCCAAAGCTGAGCAGGATCTGGCCCTGGCTTGGGCTGGGCAGAGGAGTTGTCTCATATCATGGCCACCTCAACACCACTGAATCAAGGGAACCCCAACATCTCTTGTAGGGGCAGATCTCTCCCGGGCGTTACAGATGGGACACCCGAGCACCCACTCAGCCGACCCGGGGAGCAGCACTCTGCCACAGCATGAGCTCAACCCCCAGCGGGGTTTGGGAGTGAACAGCTTCCTCGTGCTCCCACAAAGCCCCAGGGAATTCAATGCCGAGGAGAGCAGCTGGGCTCCTCCCCAGGCAGAGCGACTGCCGCGCTCGCACGCGCCCCATTTTGGCCAACCGTCCTTTCCTCCGAGGAGCCACGATGTGGAACAAAAACTGTCCCTGCTGGCCCCTAGCACTGCCTGCCCGCGCTCCCCGTGTGGCACCGGGCCAAACCCGTTAACAAAGGAGGGCTGGAAGCAGAGCAGGCATTAACTCCGTGGTGGATTTCCCTTGACAGACCCCGGCGAGCAGCGTCGCCCACCCTGCCGCAGCAGAGCCTGGCAGTGCTGGCAGCACCGGCACTTGCCCATCAGGGCAGCTGCAGTGACGGGATCACTTGGAGCTGCCTGCACCCGTGGCGTCCCCAGGACACCACTCCGGCTATTTTCCACTGACAGCCGACGTATGCCGGCGACCTCCCGGACACGGGCTACAGCCGAGTCGTGCCAGTGAGATGAGACACAGCACAGAGGGGCTGCTCCCTGCAGTTTGAGGGAGGAGGTGGGGGGAATCTCATGACATGAGAGCCTGGAAGAAGGGCCTGACTCCAGGTTATATATTTTTGCATCGCTGACAAAATGCTCACAAGTACATTTCTTTGGAGGAGCACACAGTCATTGAGATGAGAGAGCTGAGGGAAGGGGTGCACGCCTTCCCCCCTGGGTTCCCCTGCCCAGCTGCTCCTGCCAGCAGGTCACATCCCAGCCTGCTCCAGGGGTCCTCTACATCCAGGGATCACAAATGGTCACATCCTGCTCTGCAGGTGCTTCCCAAAGAAGAGCAGTGCTGTGCGGGTGTGGGAGAAACCTCGAGAGCTTGCTTTGCCAAATGTCTTTGAAACTTCCCCATCCCCTCGGATTGCATCACCTCTGCCATTAGAATGTGCCCAAGTCCTCCCCTCCTATGTCCTTTCCAAACAGTAAGCTCTTACACAGCCATGGATGTGCTCCCAAACCATCACAGACAGTGCTCCTCTCTTGACATCTACACTGGATATCATCCATAGGGGGAAAACCCCTCAGTGCCCTGTCCACTCTTCTTTCAATTCATGGATGCTGAGGACAGGCTTGATGCCTTCAAACACCACCAAAACCATCTCTAGCCTGGACCTTGGGGGTCCTTCTGGAGCAAGGAGGGGGCTGAGAGACAAAAGATGTAGAAGAAAATAGTCTACAATGTGGCAGCCCCATAACCCAAACCAAGCTCTGGATGCTGATCATCTCCTGGTCCATTGCAAGGGGCAGCAAGGAAAAGGCACCATTTTGTGTTTTCAAGCTCAAGAAGAGAGTGTTTGAGAGAGTCACAGGGATTTTTGTCTCTCTCCTGGAGGCTTCAGTTTCATTCATTCTTCCTTTCTTTTGTTATTCTCAATACCCTGAAGTATAATCTGCAGGGTTTATACACCACCTCCAAAGGAAAAAAGGAAAACAGCATGGCCAACCCCAATTAAGAGTTCCTAAAGACTTCCAGGCACTGGAAAAATCAGGGAAGAGCCCTTAAATTAATGAGATTTGCAAGGAAAAAAAAAAAAAAAGAAGAAGAAAAGAAAAAAAATAGGACCAGTTGCCTTCCTTTTATTTCCCTGTTGGCTTTCGAGCCTGTAGGCCACTCTGACGTCACTCTGCTAAGTTTGTCTCTGCAACCATGAGGTAAGAAGCCCTTAAACCAACAAACCCTCCCTTGCCAGCTCTCTACAATCACACATCTCCAAAAACACAGAGGAGAGGAGGAAATTATGGCAACTGAGGGAAATCTCAAGAGGCTTGGAGGACCTCTCATAGGACCGTGAGGAGCATCAGTGGGCAATGCAGAGCAAGAGGTTCCACTCAATAGCCCCTCTCTCCCCTTGCGGTGATGGAGGGCTGGGGACGTGGAGTTTGGAGCAGGGCAGTGAACGTCACCGGGCCCTGGCGTGGCCGTGACGCGTGGTTGGATCGCTCTTGGCAATAAGGACAGTCCCAGGAAAGTGAAAAGACTTCCAGCACATCTCAGCGATTTCTCTCCACTCCCAGAGGAAGCGTGTTTATTGGAAGCCATTTTCTGCATAAATAGCCCTTTCCTGCTGCTTCCCACAAACTCAGACTAAAATAATTTCCTAAGCTTGAGGACGCCAGCCCACAGCTTTCCACACAGATGCACAGAACTCAACCTTGAGCAAGAGACCAAAGACATCCCCAAAATTCTGCCCAGAGCCCAAAGCAGAGTTTTTACATGCCCTCCCCAGCAGCACTTATACCAAATTCCAGCTGCTCTACCGCATCACTCCTCCCCAATGCTTTCCTGTGTGTGGGGGGGGGTCTCTAAACCTTCTGCAACCTCAGGCCCCTTCACTCTCCACGTGCACCCCAGAAGGAGGCAAGACCCCAGATCCCTGTTCAACACCCAAGGAGCAAGGCTGGGGCTTGTCTGGCAAAGGCTGAGCTGGCACTGCATGGTCTTGGCAACAAGACCACTTGAAGATCTGACCATGGAGATGAAAGCCACCACACATGTGGCCCGACCATTCCCAGAAGAGCCCTTGCCCTGTACTCCAAGGCCAAGTAGCCCATGGATGCTGCGTGCCCAGCTGCTGTCCTCAAGCTTGGGGCAGGGAGGAATAAAGGAAGATTTGGAAAAGTCTCCCCCTGAAGCTGCTGTGGGGTCGAAGGCAGAGGGACTGCAGCGCTCTGGAACTGGAAATGGGCAGGACACAGTTAATGCCTGGTTCCTCATGAAGGATCAGGAGGAACTTGGCTTCATATTTCATGTGTGGGATGTTGCAAGAGGACAAGGAGCCCTGAACCCCAGCGGCATGAGCTCCCTGGGAGGAAACCACGACGTGCCACGCTCAGTGGCCGCTCAGCCAGGGGCAGGAGCCTCTCTCCCGGCAAAGGACGGTGCCACCACGCCAAAAGACACCAGAGAAACACCAAGGCTGTGCCGATTCCACAGTGGCATCAAGATGCCCGCGCCCAAACGTGCCGCAGCCGAGCGGTCGGGGGGCTGCCCGTGGAAGGGCCCCACACGTGGCATGGAGCCGGGGGGCTCTGCACAGCCTGGCTCCTGGGCACACATACAAAGGCTGGGCTCCCCCAGCCCGGCTGATGCTCGACCTCTCCGTTGTCCTCGCTGCACGCCTGTCCCAGTTCCAGCAGCCGGTTGCTACAGCAACTGAGCTCTGACTAATCATTTGCGCAATGACCTTTTTTCCCCCCAGAGAGAGGGAGGGAGGGAGATGGAGAGGAGGGAGGGAGGGGAGGAGAGGCAAAGCGAGCGGAGGTTAGCAAGAAAAAGCAGTCAGAGAGAGAATGTGGGGGTTTTTTTTAGATGATGCAAGATTTTTTGGGGGGGAACTGGTGGGATATGGGAGGTGGGAGGGGGAGACTAAAGCAGGTGTTGAACAGGTTCCCCATTCTTGACTCTGTGCTTGAGAAAGGATGGATGGATGGATGGGGGCAAAGTTGGCTGCCAGCAGGCAAAGAGCCTCACTGGGACCTCATCCATGGGTGCGGGGGTGGGGGGCTCCAAAGGGGGCTGACACTGCAGCCCTTCTCCTCCTCCTTCCCACCCCACCCCGACCCCAGCCACTGCTGAAGGGCCAGAAGTCAAGAATTTGGCTCTGCCCCACCACCGAGTGCCTGCAAAGGGCTGGTCAGCCCCAGGTCAGCTGAGATGGAGAGCCCCAAGCACAAAGCCTGACTGGGGGGTGGTGGCTGGGGAAGCTACACCAGGGCTGAGCTGAGCTAAAAACTCCCTTGTCAGCGTTACACCAAGAGGGAACACAGCCCGACTCTGCTGAGCCAGGAGAACCAGGGAAGAAACCTGAGCCCAGCTCCAGTGGCTCTGCTGGTGTTACTGGGAGGGCTTCGCTCCCACCTCTACAGCCTTCATCTGAGCAAGCCCAGAGTCAGGTCTGGTTCCAGCTCCAAAACAGAGTAAATAATGCAAAAGCCTCTTTCTGTAGAGCTCCAAGGAGCACATGTGAGGTCACATCTTACTGACTCGGTAGGAGAAAACAGTTTAGAGGTTGTGCATTGCTCCTTGTGCCAGCTGGCACTTAGAAAACAAAAGCTGGTGAAACCAAAAAAAGCGGTGGCAAGGTCCTCCTCACCAAGGGGTGGATGGTTGTGCCACCAGTCCCAAGTTTTCACGGCAAAAGGATTTGGGTTTTTCTCCAAATGGATCAGAAAACAGTCATATCTGACCTTGACCAATGAGAGAGTACTAAGCCAGCTGAGATGGGCAACAACAGAGATCCCTGGTGACCAAGAGCAGAAATCTATGGAGTGTCACAGGAGAATGGGTTTTCCATTTGGAAGGAGAAGGAAGTTTGAAGGAAAAATAGTTTTGTGGACAGATATTCCATGGCAGATTCTGACAAATTGTAGCTCTTTTGTGCTAATTGGAGGAGAAGGAGGACTTGATATGACTAACATGAGAAATAAAGAACAGGTTATACCCTGAATGGTGCTGAGCACATGGTCCCCACACACAACTCCTCCTGACACATGCTGAAGCTCGGGACACGGAGCTCTCATTGGGGAAGAGAAAATCTCATTCAGAGAGGTATTATGGTGGCCATGGCTGCTCCATCCTTGCCCCATCTTTCTGCACTAAAGATGGGCCCTTCCCTTAAGGCAGATCAGACAAAATCCTTGCTCCAAAACCCTTCAAGATGTCCTGGAGCCAATCCTCCTCTTTCAGCTTATACTTCCCTCTGCCCATCAAAATAATGCAATGGACAAGACATTCCAACCAGGCGTTCCCCAACTAGTTTTTACACCTAAAAGAGTAAGGCAAGACTCACAAAATCACTTGTGATTTTTTTAAGGCACATAAAGGAGAGGTCAGGTTGTGAGGAATATTCTACACGCAGTGAGCACCCAACATATTTTCCTTATCACCATGACTTGGCACCTAGAGAAATTCCCACTGCAGCATCTGATCCCAAACTTGGAGAAACCAAAAGGAGGGTTCACATTGAGCCCGTTGCAGTGCCTACACTACAGGGAGCATTGCAGGCAGTCACAGCTTGCTCTGTTTGAGCTTGAGCAGACCAAAGCCATGTCAAGCCCAACATAATAAGCGCTGGTGAATGGCAAGACATGTTAACTCAGGCTTGGCACTTACATGGCCACAGTCACAGGGCTTGCACGTCCAGCTCGAGCCCATGCCTGACTCCAATCCCCCTTGTGAACCTGGAACTGCACTGAGCCTGAAACACAGTGTATAGAAATAAAACTCCTTTCCACCTCTTTTCAGTTGAATCGCTCTGCAGTTTGCAGGGCTCCACCAAGGACAATTATTTCCAGCATGTGCCGTGCATGAATGCTGCGAGCAAGGCAGAGCTGGAGTTTCATCATAGCCCAGCTTTGTGTGCAGAGTAAAGAAAGAGAAAAAAACAGAGGGGGGAAAAAAACCCCAACCAACAAAAAATAAAAAGGAACTTGGAACTGGAGGCCCCCCCCCGGCCTCACCCTGATCCCGATGAGGCTCCGCTCTGCTCTTGCTCAACCCGACACCGAGAATGAGGAAGCGGAGTAGACAGGCGGGGGAGGCGGAGGAACGGTCAAGCTGAAGACAAACAGCCTCTGAGTCGGGCAGCTTGGAAAGCTTCAGGAGCGAGAGGGCACGGGAGCCAGGAGTGGGCTGTGTCCTGTGCCCCCTCCCTGTCCCCGTTCAGACTGGGGGCTCTGTGGCCCTCACTCCGGGGGATGCTCTGGATTTTGATAACCTCAGTGCAGGTCTCAGGGGAGATGTTCTCCAGCACGGAGCTCTGCCAAGCCCTGCTGTGCTGTGCCAGCCCGGATCTCGCACACCCAGGCTGTGGCCAGTGACAGCCGAGCACCCACCGGCCATGCCGCCCTGCCCCGGTGCCTCTGTGGCACAGGGGGATGGCAGAGCCCTCATCGGGCAGAGCCGTGCCGTGCTGGTCACAGCCGTGCTGTGCTGGTCACAGCCAGTGAGCTCTCCCCTGTGCTCAGTCAGAGCCGGCTCCCAGCACAGCTCAGAGCTCGCCTCCACACCCGCAGTACCGGGAACTGCAACACCACGCTCGCTGCAAACAGGAGCCCGCATAAAAAATTAAACCCCAGCCAGGTGCGAGATGTTCCAGGCAGCTCCACGTGCCCGGGGCTGGTTCTCTCCCATCTCACCATCCCAATACCTGCACCTCACTGCTCCAGGAACCAAAGACCTTATCTCCCTCCACCCCATGTGCCAGTGGCTGCTGTCACCTTCCCCTCCACGTCCATGCATGTGTCTCCTCCTCCTCATGCCCTGGGGGAGGAAGAAACCCAGCTGAAGGGAGCCCAGTGTCTGCACAGCCCCACTGGGGACAAACCAAGATCCCAACATGACACTGTCCTCTTGATCTGCCCTTCTATCTCAGTAGGTCAGCAAGGAGATACCTTGGCCTCTCCCCTCCCAAGGCCAAGGTGGAGAGGGGAACAGGCAGAGGAGTTGGTTAGATCCACTGGTTTAAATTTTTGTCACAACAAGCAACATTAGCTGTACCCCAGCAGCATTACTGTGACCAATCAGTCCCCGAGCATCAGCAGGAATGAGGGCACCAGGCATCTTCCCAGCCAGCCAGCCTGGGATCCCACCCAGTTTGTAACCCTCCCACCATGCAACACAGTCATCCCACACAGAACAAGGACACAGGAAGAAATGTGGCTTACGTGGAAAAGAGCGAACACATAAGGTTGGGGGATGCATTCCTTAATTTCTGGTAAAAACACACATTTGAATTTGCCCAGCACAGGACCTGTATGGAATGTCCCTGGAGGGGTTCACAGTACCGTAACTCAAAGGATGATGAGAAACAATGGCCAATAAGGAAACCCCACACCCTGTCTGAAATCTCTCTGGGGTCTACCAGCAAACAAGAACCAAAACACTAAGGTGCACCAGCTCGGTTCCTGAAAGTTCATACCAGTGGTTGTTCAAAGGGATGGAGAAGTTTGGGGCTCACCACATCACCCTGAGTACGTGCTACCCCAGGGGCCCACTTTTCCAGTATCCTGAGGTGAGGGAGCCTAAGGCAGGAGGGAAATGAGGTACCTTTCTCAGGATGGGAAGGGTTGGTTAAACCCATCCCATGGGAAAGGATTTGCTGTTTCCCAAGAGAAGTGACAAATCCCACTGGATCCTCAGCTGGAACAGCCCTTCATGAGTGTCCCCTCTACAGAGGGACAGACAGGAGAGGGAAAACCCAGCAAACCCTGGGGAAAATGGAGGGTTTTTTTTCATTCTTCAAGGTCATCACAAGAGGGGAGCAGGGGTGAGGAAGCATTTTCTGCCTTCCCAGGCCAGGCAACACCAGAGTGTGCCAGGGAATATGCTGTGGGAAGGTGGGTGAGGGCCAGGCCCACACAATCACCTGTAACACGTGGTGATTCAGTAAGATTACCCCCAGCTTGCATTAGGTCCCAGAGGTGTTTTACATTGAGAGCATCTCTGGAAGGGAAGATTCTCTGCAAAAAAAAAAAACCTAGAGCTCCACCTGTCCAGATTTTGGAGGGAAAGGAAGGTTTGTTTGCATTTCCAATTTGGCTGAGAAATAGGAAAAAATACAGACCTGAAGGTCAAATTCCCCCAACCCAACACCTCCTCCAAAATCCACAGGTCTCCAACCCAGAAAGATGCTGGACTGGTCACCTGTGCTGACCTGTGCTCTGCGATGGGAGCTGTAGATCTCTGGATACATGACTGTGGCAGGGACCAGGGAAAGCTTTTGGGAATTGGCTGAGGGAGGAGTAAAGGTGCCACAATGGGGGCACCACCCTGACACCTCTGTCCACCACTGAGACACCATGGGTGACTTTTTGCCAGCCAGGAGTGAGCCCCTCAGAGCAGCAGTGCTGGGCTTAAATGAATAAATACAATTCAATACAATTCTGCTGAAAGGGGAAAAGAAACAAGAAAAAATAAGAATAAAGGATGTGCCTCTCCGGTGCCTTCTCCCCTCCCATAAACCTGTGTGCTATGCAAATATATGCAAATGAGACATGGAAGCGGGGATGAAATTGGCTCTCTAAACCAGCGTGGTTTTAGACTGGAGAGCGTTGGAGGCAGTTTCCTGGGAAGTTGAGGCAGAAATAGCTGTGGCATGAGAGGGACAAGCGATGATAACCGGAGGGGATGTGTCCCAAAATGCCTTTGGTGGTGGGATGGGCACCCCCAGCAGCAGCAAAATACAGCACCAAACCCCCCTCTTGACACCCCACTTCAGCAGCTGGGGCGGGGAGGGGGGTGGAGGGAAATGAGAATTTGCTTTGCTGCTGTTTGTGATTCCCCCCACGATTCCCATGAAGGGATGGCAGAAAACACTGCAGTGGAAACTCTGGCAGCTCAGTCCAAAGCAGGGGATGGCCAACACAGGCAGCCCGGGGTGATAGTCCCCCAGGGTGGCCACTTTCCCCGGGGGACTGCTTAAGGAGTGACATCTTTCTTACATGAAGAATGGGATCGTACAAATTCCAGCTCGTTTGTTCCAGGCAATTTATCCACCCAAGTATAGCCTTGTTCGGTAACATTTTCTCAAGGGGTTTCTGCAGAGAAGCAGGTAAAATCTAGAAAGTCTGAAGGCTTCGAGGTGTAAACACCATTTGCCTGAGCAATGCTGCTCACGTTGATAGTCAACGCCTGAGTTTTTTTTTTTTTTTTTTTTGCTCACAAACAGGAGGGGTTTTTGTGTTAAACACACTCTGCTCGAGAACAGACCTGGCTGGAGCAAAAGCCCCTTTCCTGTCTCCTGACCCAGCACAGGATTTTCACAGAAATAGCACAGATGGTCTGAGCTCAGTGGAAAGTTTGGGATGGACTGCCAACATCCCGGACAGCCCTGGACCACAGCAGCCAGCCCTGCTTCAGGGAGCTGGCCATGTCCATCAGCATCACTGGGACGTGGTTGGAAAGTTGCCTCCTGGGACTGAAGGGCTTTCCAAACCCATTCCAGCTACTGGAGATGGGGGGAGGACAGGGGAGCAGGGAGAGGATGGTAGCAACACTATTCTTCATGGGGACCAAAGGTGCAACATGGGGGGTCTGCTTCATATCTGACAGCGGGACGGGGAACAGCAGGATATCTGCAAAAGGCACTGGAAAGGATTCAGGGGCTCTCATTCGGGGTTGGAGCCAGAGAGGGACGTCCCCTGTGATTGCCTCTCCAGTGCCTCCACCACCATTTGCAACCTCAGCTTCCCCCCCAAGCAAGTCACAGCACTGCGTTCCAGACAGCTCCCCCAGCCCTGCACCTTGATTTGCGTTTCATTTTGCTTTCTCTGTCTCATTAAAGGCAATCTCCAGTCCCGAGCATGGCGGGCGCTTGTGTTCCACTGTGGGGTTGAGCAGACTGTCAGCAGTGACAGCCCACGTGCACAGGTGCCACATTGTCGTTTAGTGGTGCTGAGCACGGAGCAAAAGCACCCTCCATCCCCACACTGCTCTGCAGGCGCTGTGGGATTATTGAGGGGTGTTCCTGCACCCCAGAACTACCCCCTGACAGATATTATGGCCTCAGCACAACACGTTTTCTACAGAGGGGTTCATTGCCTGCTTGGCTGAGTACCTTTCATCCAGCACCAGCCTTTTGGCTGCCAGGACAACGTCCATAAACCTGGACCCTTCCTATGCCACAAACCCAGTTGCTTTATTTGACCTGGTCTGTGACACAGGGGCAAGTTTCAGCATCTTTCTCATTGGTGTTTGAGGCAAGAACAAAGCATTTTCCCTGGCTTTTCCCTGTGTTTTTCTACCCTTTCATCTGCCCTTTTTGCCATATTTTGCTGGCACCTCTCAGGGACCTGCCCCAGCACTGGAGCTCCAGAACACGTGCCTGTCATTGCACACACTCTCTCCAAACACAGCTCTGTTACACAAACCTTTGGAGCACACAACAGCCCATGATGGTGTTTTGTGACTCCATATTAAAAACACAGCCTTAATGAACCTCCCTGAAGAGAAAGTTGCCAGGAAAGCATCATGGGGTGTCAAGGCCAGGAGATACCTGGCAAAGAAAAAAGAGCTGCTGCTCATCTGAACTCTGCCCAGCCCCTTCTCCAACTCCTGCTTCCACCTAAGAGCTGCATATTTTCTCCCCCCTGCCCACACCACAAAACATTGTGAACCTGAAGAATAAAAGGTGCAGACTAGCTGGGATTTCAAATTCTGTGATTAAGGATGGAGGCAATTTCTCCCTCCCTGGGCTGATAGAGCAGGCAGCAGATGAGGACGGCTTTTTAGCGTGCTGCCAGCAGCTGCGATAGGCGCCTGTGCCGTCACCAAGCAGAGAGATTATTCTCTGGATCTCCCGGGCTGTTTATCAGGAACACTCACTGCTGCAGCCGCTAAACCAGCTTAAATACCAAAATTAAAAAATAATTAAAAAAGGGAAAAAAAAAAAATCTTTTCCGTAACCTCAGAAGGAGAGGGATTGGAGAAGGGGAGGTTAAAAGCACCCTGGAGGCAAGTTAGGGTGTTAATAAAACAGCCATGGGCACAGGCAAAACAGGCTCTGCAGGGGATCACCAGCCCCGGCTGGAGGGATGGAGCAGCAAAACCCACTGGCAGGAGGGTCAGGGACCCGCCTGGAGCAGGCGGCCGCCAGCCTTGGCCAGCAGGGACATCGCTGGGAAGCCAGGACAAAGTTGGCAGTGCCAACACCAGCATGTCTCCCTGGCCCTGCCTCCAGCATCACAGGGTGGGGACCCATCAGGAGTGTGCAAGGAGCCTTCGGGAGCGTGTGAGGAGCAGCAGCTTCGCACCACGGCCAGGGCAGCCGGCGCTGGTACCCGAGGAAGAGTGGCAGAGCCGTGCTCCTTCCCCACGCTCAGCCAGGGAGGGAGTGGCACGTGTCAGGGATAATAAATTGCATGAGAGTCCGGATCTGGGGACTGCACGGGAAGAAAAGGCACAAGGTCTGATTTCCTTGGGCATTCAGAGCCTTTGAAGATCAGAAAGCAGCTAAGTGCAAGGCAGGCTTTCAAGCTGCCAGTGCGGGTTAGTGGTGGGCCTGGGACTCCCTGGGGAGCAAGAGCTGTAGAATCCCAGCTGCTGGGTCAGATCCTGCCTCCCAGCCACAGGAAGGTAAATGGGAACAGCTCTATCAACACCACATGAACATTTTCCTCAACAGGCCCTTCTTTGGCACGTTGGTTTGAGCTGGGGAGCTCGGAGCTGCTCGCTCAGGGCTGCCTGGGTGCTCACCGGTTTTGGATCATCCCAGCACATCCCCCTGCTGTGATCCCCCCTTTGACTTCTATTCAGACAGCCTGCTGTGCTGGGGATGGTCCCATCCCTGGTATCAGAGGTATGATGCCCAGGAGAGCTCTCCTTGGGCAGAGAGGTTCCTACCCCACTTCAGAGGCAAGAGTTGGATCCTCCAAACCTCCCACTCCCCTGGAATGCAGGACAAGCAAGACCCTTCTCGGAGTTTCTGGCAGTCAGGGAATGTCCCAGCCACTTGCATGACAGGTTAAGACCACTTTCCAATTAGAGAGGCAGGAGCCATCACAATAAAGCTCTTCTGAGGGGATATTAATCAGGGCATCTTCCTCTCACGGAAATGCAAATCAGCAGAATGGAAACGGGAATGATTAGAGCCAGGGAATAACACAGGCACATTGATCCTGGATCCACGAGCAGCAAGGGCCACAAGGGCACAGGAGAGATACCCCAGGCTCCCACACTGGCACTGGAACCCAGGTGGAGGCAGGAGGAACCCACAGGCTCCACCTGGGAATATTCAGCATCAGGTTTTCAGCTCAACAGTAGCACCAGGGCCATGGGAATGGCACCAGTCACAGCAAAACAGCTCCCAGGCTTGCTGAGGGCTTTGGTCTATCTTCGTGCACCCATCCAGGAAGGAGCTGGAGGAAAACCAGGCAGAGCAGGCACATAGGTCACAGACCTGGCAGGAGAGATGGAGAAGACACCAGTGATGGCAGCAACATTGGATAAAGGGTGGAAAAGGGAAAGGGAGGGGATCAAGAGCAAAAGGCAATGCAGGAAGGGACCAAAGCATGGGCCAAGGTGGTGGGGGGCACAGAGGACCTCCCAGATCCCCTGCCCAGGGAAGTGCCGCACCGAGTCCAGAGACGGCTCCGCTCCTCGCGGCAGGAGGCATTAGATCCAGCTGAGCTGCTTCAACGCAGCGTGCATGTAAATCAGCTGGACAGGCAGAGAGGAGAAAAACAAGGGGATGAGATAAGAGGATAGAGAGAGAGGCAAGGGGAGGAGGAGGAGGAAGGAGAAAAGGGGAGGGAAGGAGAGGAGCAGGTGTGGAGAGAAAGAGAAGCAAAGAGAGGGCAAAGGGAGAAAGGAAGAGGGAGGAGGAGGAGGGATGGGGAAGCAGAGAGCAGCAGGAGGGCAGGGTGCTGCGCTGGGGTTTGGTAACTGATCTCGTGCCAGGTGGGAGGAAGCCACGGGCAGGGGAGCACGGGGTGAACGGGGTGGAGGTGCCAGACCATGACCCAGCCTGGGCCAAAGCAGCCTGGACTTGGGCACCCTGCTCTGGCCTCTTGGCTTCCAAACCCTGCAGCAACTCTGGATCCCCGCTGGGGACTGGGATAAAGGACCACCACACTGTTATTTTCCAGCCATGAGGGAGATGCTTACACAAGTAGCCAGGCTGGCATCCTGTAATCCCCCATCTGCAAAATCATAATTCCCTCAAATCATAAGTGATATATATTTGTGATGGAAGAGTTGGTGGGTACCAACCTGGAGGTGACTGAACATGGGGGATAAAACAATGTGGACATGCCACTCCTCTCAGTCAGGAGTATCTTGCAAAGCACAGTGAGTGATTCCTGGTAAAAAAATACCTGGTCCCTGCCTCTTTCAGCCAGGGAACTCATAAGCAAAATACCATTATTGAACCCCCAGGCTGAGGATCAGCAGCTCTGTGAGAAGTTCCCATGACTGGGCAGGACACAAGGATCTCCTGACGTCAACGTGCACTAAGCAACCAACGCTGATGCAAATACCATCTGCTGTAATCGTGACATCACCTTTAATTACACAACCAATGAGGATGTCGCCACACACGGAGCTCTGATGTCACCAGCAGAGCTGGAAAAAGATCTGGAGTAGGATGATCAAAAAAAAAAAAAGAAAATTAGTCCAAAGGAGGAAGATCTCAGCCTGGAAAAGCAGCAGCCAGAGAGGCACATTTGTGGCCTCAAGAGGGTGAACCGGGATTGATTGCTCACTGTGTCTCCCAGTAAAAGAATTAGGAGATATCCAATAACATTAAGAGGCAGAGGGTTCAAAAGAAACAAGAGGATATGGTTCCCCACACGGTGCATGGTTAAGCAGTGAAGTCCTTGCCACAGCTCTCTGGGGATGATTAAAGCTTACGTGTTTACAAAAATCAACTAGACAAATTCATGGGAAATCCATTGAGGGGTATTAAAGACGAAATGCCACTTCAGCCTGGGGAGTCCCTGAGCTGCCATGTGCTCGGGGCTGGGAGATGCTCGAGAGATTCATAGGTGCCGGCCATCGGGGGGGGACAGGCAGGGGACAGCGCTGCACAGCTCCTGGTGCTGTGCTGAAGATAGCAGACACCATCTCCAAGCCGGCACGCTGATGTCCATACATTCTGTGTTACTCCCTGGGCAATGCCCAAAATCCCATCAGCCAGCTATTTACAGCCCAGTCATGGGGGTACTGAACTCCCCCAAGACACCAAGTCCATAAGAGTAGGACCACACGGTGCCACTATTAATGTGACTGGTTTAACGTGACACGGAGCCACCCTTAACCTCAGCTGTCCAGCACTGGGTTACCCTCACATCACTTGGCTAAACGCTGTTTTCCAGGATCCCACCAGGGCACAGGGGTCCATCCCTGGGGAGCCCGTCCACACACTTCCCCATGCACAGCACTCCTTCCGCGCACGCCAAGTCCGCGCACGTAGCAATCCCAATTAAACCAAACTACATCGCAGAGGGGCCTGGCAGCGCTGCATTTATCAGCCTGCCTGGAAGGGGCTTGTGCAAGCTGGCCCCCGGCTGACGGATTAGACAGCAGACAATTAGGTTTCAGACACACACACACACACACACACGGGCGCACGCAAGCAGAGCACACGCAGGCACACAAATCCTTTCTCTCCATCCATCTGCGGGGCCGAGGTGGCCGAGCCCAGCTGCGCGGCCCCGGCCGCTGCTCCTGGAGCTGCGTGCAGCTGAATAAGAACGAGCCCCCGCGCCTCGGCTTTCAGCGCCCGCTCGCGAAATGAGCGAGAGGTCCCCAAAGAGATGACACAATTGCAATGGAAATTATTAACCCTTGGCGGGCCGGCGCTGCCGCCTCCTCCCCGCTCCGCGCCGCCGCAGCCAGCCCGGCGGCAAACTCCTGCTCTTTGGGTTTCAAGGACAAAGCTGGAGCAAGTTAGCGCTCAGCCCGCATGGCAGCCTCCTGCATTCGTGCTCCGAGGTGAACCGGGCTTTTTCTGGAGCGTGGATTATTTCAGATTGCGTCCCTTTCCAGCTCCTGGAAGTGGGTCTCGACATGAGCACCACTTCTGCAGTCATCCCACCAAAAGCATCCCCTCTTGGTGCCCAAGACCAGGAGCTATGACTGCTATGTGCAGATCCAAGGTGCAGTGCAAGCCAGCCGTCGTTCCTTGGATTGTTCCTTCCAAGGGCTACTGAGAACAATGATTCAGTGTTTCAAAATTAATTGAAACGTGAAATGGCTAAGATAGAAATGGAACAAGCCGGGCTGGCTTCTGAAGGCAAAGCCTGCACACCCTCTCTGGGAGAGGATTTCTGATGGAATCAACAAAACAATGGATAAAGGGAAATCACTAGATATAATTTATTGGGATTGTCCTAAAGCCTTTGATAAAATCCCACATGAGGCGCTATTAGGGAAACCAAGAATTGCTGGGCAAGATGTAAAATATTGCTGGGGAGCAGGAAGCAGTAAAGTGGCACAGAACAGGGCAAGAGGAGATGGTTAATGCCATGCCAGGATGCAGGTTGGGAAAGCCAGAGCATGGCCGTGCTCCGAGCCCAGCTCCTGCCAGCATCAGGAGCCAGGAACTGAGAGCCCCAGGAAGGCAACACTGTGACTGCTCAGAGCACACAAAACCTTCACAAAGCAGCTCCTCACAGCCTGTCTGTCCCAGGCTGTTTGTACCCCCCAAACAGGCAGGGATATAAGCGGGGACAGGAGCAGCCCCCCCCTCCACTCTCCCTCACACCTACTTGAGGGAAGGTAAGTGGAACACGACGCCAAAAAGGACCATTTCAGTCCCTGGTCTCGCCCCTCACACTCACAGCCCTCGATCCCCCCATGTCACTTCAAGACATCTTTCAACTGTCCCTGAGGAGAGGAGAAAGCCCCAGGAGAGCAAACTCCCATCCCGTGTTAGGAGCGGGACATGCCGGGGGAGGGAGGATCCCCTGGAAGCACCACACTCAGCTGCACAGAGGGCTTTCTAAAAACAGCACTGTGATTTAATTTTTCTTCTAGTTAGTTTCTGAAGAAAGGGAAATCAGATGAGAAGAGCCCTTTTTGATCCCCGGCACCCACCTCACCCCAGTGGAGGATGCAGCCAGCTCCAAGAAAACTGATGCCCAGACAGAAACAACCACAAAGGTAACTCAGCACATCCCTCAAACCAATTCCAGCAACTTTTTGAGGTTTGTTTTCACAAGATACAGACATAAGCTCTATTGTTACAAGATGCATCATCCCCTAAAGTTAGAAGAAGCTCTCCAGACGCACTGGGGAATGTCTAGATGTTTGCCAAGGAAGATTGCTGCCCTCCCTGAGCTCTGATTATTATTGATAGCATAAGAGTGGAGACATGAGGATGGACCTGGCCTCACAAGGTGTGCCATACAGGAATTCTGCACTACCTGGAAGCCGCCCCATTCCTCACCTGTGAGCAGCTGGGTCGCGCAACTGGCTCTGCCCCACACGAGCCGCTCCATCTCAGGACCCACCAGCTTTTTCACCTGCTCCAGCAGGGCTGGCCCAGAGCCTCAACCCTTCTCTTTGCCAGAAACCAGCTCCTCACTTTCAGCCTTAACTTATTCGTGGACAGTTTCTAGTCGTTTGGTCACCAGCCAACAATATCCGTCAGTGAAACAGCTCCTCTCCCGCCCTGGTGCTCTGTGGCCCCTCAGCCACCGGATTTGCAAAGCTGAGTTTGCAGAGTCTCAGGAGATGGGCCATTCACCGCTCCTCCTTGGGGATTTTGCCATCATTTCATGTATCAATCCATAAATCAGCCCTCCAGGTTTATCAAGGACCTACATGTTTCCCTCTGCAGCACTAAGCAGGGACCTGAGGAGAATTTTCTGACAACTACACTGCATTTTCCTCTCCTCCTTTCATCCCATTACCCACAGTTATATCCCTTAGACCACTCTAAATAATTACTCAACTGGGAGTTTATGACCTTCAGATATTTGTCCATCCCTGGTTTAAGTGAACTCTTAGTCAAGCTATGCTTAATATTTGGACTGCACAGAGAAATTCACATGTTCAAAACACTTCCAGGCTGTGGTGGGGAAGTCAACAGAAAGGGCTGATCCTGCACCATTTGCCACGGTTCCAAGGCCATTCTTCAATCCCATGCAGCTTTCTGCTTCCTGTATTCCCATTAAAAACCCCCAACACCTAGAAACCTTCCCATGGGTGCTTCCCCTCCCTCCATCCTTAGCTTAGGGAAAAGGAATTGCAGGGACAGTTTATAGGGTGTGGTTCACACAGGGGTGTGAGATCTCCAGATGAAGCTGTTCACACACCTCCTTTAGGAAGAAGAGCTGCAAAAAGCCCTTGGGAATTCCAGGGAAGGGAGGAACAGCCCTAGACTCTTGCAAGAGGAGCCAGTCTCCAAAATAACAGCTGACAAAGCCAGGAGGACCCGATGCTTTCCTTTGTGCCAGGAGCACCACCAGCATCAGGAGAGATGTCTGCTCCCCTCTGGTCTCCCAGAGAGGAGTGACCGGGTGAGGTAAGGATCAGGGCCACAGCCAGGGACAGCAAGACTGCCCCCAGTAATGGAGATTTACTGCTCCAAGCCCTATTAGCTGGGCCATCTGGATCCCAAAC
This sequence comes from Empidonax traillii, assembly GCF_003031625.1. Classification (NCBI taxonomy): domain Eukaryota; kingdom Metazoa; phylum Chordata; class Aves; order Passeriformes; family Tyrannidae; genus Empidonax; species Empidonax traillii. The sequence continues at coordinate 1,384,151 of NW_020955227.1, forward strand.
ATGAACACAAGTTATTAGACACCACCACCATGCTGATATCACACAGGCACAAAGACAGGGAGAAGAGGGAGATGCTGCAACAGCCTCTTCCCGTGTGAGAAGAAGGTGAGAGCTCCAGGAAGGTTTCTGCTGGAGCCAGACCCCAGCAAGGGGGAAGGAGAAAGGGAAAGGCACACTCAGACACTGTGCAGGTGCTCACAGAGAGCAACCCAGACACACTGGTGTGCACAGAGTGCATCTGCACTCACAGCTCCATGCACAGATGCTCACACCCAGGCACAGCGCTGCATCTGCTGCAGAGGCAAGGACAGAGGTGGATGGAGGAGGAGGAAGAAGTAGGATGAGTTCCTCATCTGTTGGACTGCCAGCTTCAGGCATTCACCCGTTATTGTCAAGCCCCAAACAAATTATGAGGAGGGTCTATAAGAGTTTGTGTCCAGGAAAAGACTACCTTTACTTTTTTTACTGAAAAAGCAAGATCTTCTCATGGCCACCAGAGTGTGTAACCTGGACTTTAAAGTAAGTAGTTGTGAGAAAGCAAAGAGCATGGGTGGGTGGCTCTGTTCCGTAGGGCAAATCCCCCAGGGTCTGTCACAACAACACTCTCTTTCCTTGTAACCAACCTGTGTTTCTGTTCCTTTTCAGTGAGCTTGGGCTCAGTGGTTAGACCCAATATATACCATGCAAGAGGCATCAGTCTGATTCACAGAGAGGAGGTGACTCGCTGTGGTCATGAAGCATCACTTTCCCAGGGAGGAAAACAACCCAGCAGCTAAAACAAAACCTCTCTCCTTCCTTAAAACGGGGCATCACCTTGTCAGGAGACAACAGATGACCCAACCTGACCCACACATGGTCTGGGAAACAAAATCACGGGTAGAAGACTATTTCCACCAGACCTGGATCTCCTGGTACTATGCCAGATCCTCCAACAACAATGTAAGTCTCAACCCATTTTGGTCCTCTGTGGGTGACTTGGCTACCTCCAAACCTTCTACCCCAAGGAGAACAGACCTGGCCACGACCAGCCCTACAGAAGAGCATCCCTTCACGCTTTCCCTTCAGCCTCACCGCCCCAATATGCTCCCCAGGGAGGGGCAATTCTGGCTGGAGAAGATCAAATAGTATGAGGGGAGGAAAGCAAAAAGAGAAAGGAAGGAGGACAGAAATAGGGCTGGGGATGCAGGGGGCTGCCAGGCCGGGCTCCCGCAGGTCTCAGCCCGGCATCGGGCTATTTTCTGCCTTTTCCTCTTCCTCACCGCCGCGTCGCCATGGCAACCCCATCAGCTGAGCGGCTCCGCTCTCGACTCCGCTTCCCGCTCCACGGGGATTTTTTGGGGGCTTTTTTTTCTGCCTCTTCTTCTCATCCTGACTTCCTGCTCGATCCCCATCCCAGGGAGGCTCTCAGCCAGCGCCGAACAGAGGCTCACAAGGGGTGCTCGTAAGGTGTCCCTCGTACTGGCAGGACCCCCCTGCACAGCCCCCACCAGCCCCAGGGAAGGTTGATGGTACCTGCCCGGTGGGGAACAGCACCAGCTTTGGGAGCAGAGCCCCGTGCCGAGAGGGTTCCCACACACCCCTCACTTTCCCTATCCTGCCCTGGGAAATGTTTTCCCCTCCAGCATCTTCAGCCCCAGTGCCTCCAAACAGCTCCCAGTGCAAGGAGCGGGTGTTGAGGTTTTTTGGCAGCCATCCCACAGGAAAGGGGCTGCCCTGGGACACAGACATCACCCAGGCAAACACGGGGAGAATCCCTGTCCAGGGTGGTGGACTCTCACTGCTGGGGACAAGTTAAACACCATCTGGGTATAACTCCTGCCATCAGGGGATGTCAATCTCTGGAGGTCCCTTCCAGCCCTGTTTTCTAGGGCTTAAGTTGGCTAAAAGTCTCAGCAAAAAAAACTAGCTGAGCCAGAACCATGGGCAACTTCTCGGGTTTAGAATTAAACAGAGGGAGAGAAACACAGCAAAGCCAAAATGGTGACAGAGGATGCAGAGAGGCTGGAGGAGCAGGGAATAGGAGGAAGGAATAAAAAGCCTTTCCTGCCCTCCTTTCAGACAGCGTGTCCAGGTGTGACAGGAGCCCTCCACAAGGAAGAGGGGTTTTGAGAACATCCCCTGGCATCAGATACCTTCTTGTATTTAACATCACTGCTCCTCTTCTGCCTTTGAAAGCCCCAGCCTTAAATACAAAGGAAAATCCCTGCTCCCCTGAAAGCCCAAGTCTGAGGAGACCAGATTCATCTCTGAAGCACACTCTCCTCTTTCTCGCCCAGTGTTTGGCCCTGCTGAGCACTGGGCTGGCACATCCCCAGAGCGCCATGAGCTCATCCTGCCTGCCCAGCTCCTCTCCAGCACAGAGGAGTCCCTTTGGGGTGTTTTGCATTGGGTTTGGTGCCTTCGGAATAGCTGTGGTTGGAAATCAGAGGCTCGGTTAATCTGACCCTGTCATACATATCAGATGTGCAGCAGAAACAGCCCTCCAGTAAGCGTTACCACGACATTTGGGGAGGGTGGGGGTTTTTTTCCCCCCTCTTTCTTCTCTTTTTTTATAGCAGACATCTGCAGCAGAAGAGGGATAGAGGAGAGAGAGGAATGAAAAGAAACAGCACTTCTTCCAACAGCCAAATCCCACTGACTCAGAACCCCCCATGACCCCCAAATCCCAATTTGCTCAGAGTGAGACCAAAACCCCGCTGGAGAGGAGCAGCCCAGTGGGGCTCTGGATGGCTCAGCACAGCCCCTTGGCACAGCTATCCCTGCACACATCCATGCCAGGCTCTGGATTTAATGCAGAATCACACAGCCTTTAACTGAAGGTGCAATTTTGCAGCCGCTTGCTGGGGAAGCTGAGTTTCTTTCCATGTGGTTTAAGTCAATTAGGAGCAGGTTGAAGCTGAAGTGAATTAAGGCGTTCAGCTCCAAACAGGAGCGTGTGCCTGCAGGAAAAGGGAGGGGAAGGCAGCTCTGCACCACTTTTAGCTAACCCAGTGCAACTCAACCAATATAAACCTGAGGACAAGGCAGCATATCCTTCATCCCTCCTCCTCCTCCTCCTCCCTGTTCTCACTTTTTCCTCCCCACTCCTTGCTTTCCTCATCCTTCCCCCATCCCCTCCCTGAAGAATTTCTCCTCCTGCTGTTCATCCCTTCCCCGCTTTCTCAGCTCCTCCCGGTGCCCACATGCGCGAGGGGGCCGGGAAGCAGTTGGAGATCAAACTCCTGGCAGCGCCGAAGCATCGGCCGTGCCGAGAGCCCGAGACGGCTCCGGAGCAAGGAGGCAAAGCAGTGGGATGAGGGGAAAGCGGGTGGGTTTGGGTGCGAGCAGAGGAACCTCTTGCAGCCTGGGAAGCTCAAGGATATCAGGAAGAGAATCTGATTTATGGCACCATAAAGTAACTTTATGGTTTGTCCCCACACAGGCCTGCCTGGACACAGGGAAGGGAATGCTGGTGTGCACAAGCAACTGGTCTGATGGCATAGGAACAGCTCAGCTGGATCAAGAAGGGAAGTGCCCCGTGGCAGCAGTCATCCCTTGATTCTTTGTTTGTCTTCCACATGGACATCAGACAATGAGTTAAAGCCCAATTTTAGGATGTCTGGAAGTGTGTACACTGTTTGAGCAGGAAGATGCATTAACATGGGCGCCACAAGGTTTTTTTAAAGAATAAAAGCTCCTAGAATACCACCTGCCTATATCTCTCCCCCAAAAAAGTCCTTAATTTTCCAGATTGACATCCAGAAATAAAAAGAGTGATGTTTAATTTCTGCTCTACTTCCCCCAGCTACTCAGGTGTCACAGCCCCTGGAAGGACAGTTCCTGGCCCCACAGTGCAATGGCAGAGGGTGTGGGAAGCCCTGTGCACACCAGAAGCCAGCTCCAGCTGCTGTTAGCCACTTACCTCAGCAAGAGGAAGAGCACAGAGAAGATGAAGCAGCTCCAACCCTGAGCTCTTGGGCTGTACTGGGTTTCTTTGCTAATGAACAGTGTCTACATCTGTCCCCTGAAGCCATGAGTGGGGTTTCCCCATGAGGCTGAGGGAGAGGAGAATGAGGATGTCATTCCAACCTCGTGGAGCTGCTCAGGGGCTGTTTGGGGGAGACCAAAGCTCTGTGCAAAGGTACCTGCCACGTTCTGGCTGCTCCCAAGGACACACATCTCACAACCAACCAGCACAAAGGAAATGCTCCTGGAGCAAAGCCCCACACACCCCACTCTGCTCTACAAGTCGAGCTGCAAAACCCTCATCCCTGGGTGCTCCCTGCCAAAGGGCAGAGACACCAGATATTTCCAGCGATCCCTGCTGCAGGTCGAGCTGGCAGCACTGTGCAGGCAATCTCCACAGCATTGGCTGCTGCCAGCAAGAGAAGGAGGAACTAGGGGGGGAGAACAGAGCAGGCACAGTGGGGGGACAGTTAATTAGAAAAGCTGCTCGAGATGTGGGCTTGCCAGACAAACTTTGGGATGTCCCTCCATGCCTCATCAATGCAAATGAAGCAGTAGGACCCAGGGAGGTATCCTGGGCCCCCCGTTGGATTTGTACACAGATAACTGGATGACAGGGCTGGCTCTCAGCAGCCCCCAGTGCTGCTGGCACCCTCCAACCTGTAGCTGCAGCCTTTTAGTCTTCACCATCTGGGGCAAAGGCGTGGGAGCTGCCGAATGCTGAACCTGCTGCACTTGTAAACAATGTGACTCCAGAAGGAAACGTGGTGTGGGCAGACTTGTGTAAAGGATCTGTGACCCATCATGAAGATCTCTCCCCTCTCTGCTTCCCTCCAGCCCCCTCAGCTTCCACGAACACCACTCTTGGGGACATACAGCCCTGGTCCACCTTGGGACCACTGCAGTGCCACTGTGGTCTGCTCAGGCACTAAAAGCCCTAAAAATGCCAAATCACTATTTTCTACCTAAATACATATTTTCCTCATCACAGTCTGGTTAAGCACTCTACAGAAGCCCTTCCCATGAAGGAAAAGCAGGACGAATCAGCCCTCCTAGCTTGGGGTCTGTGCTCTCTTCCAAGAGGCATCAGGGTTGGCATGGACATCCCAAGACCTGGGTGCAGGATTTCAGGAAGCTCCAGCCGGAATGACGCAAAGCAGGCGTGTTTCTAAGGGTCAGAGAGGAAAGCTGGACACATGGGACAGGAAGCCAGATCCCATTCCTGGCTCTGTCCCCAACTTCCCCCATGACCTTGGACAAGTTCCAGGGGCACCAGATTTTCAGAGAACTTCTGCTCCTGTTGGAGATCACATTTACCTGGGCAGAGCCTGGCATGGCAGGCAGGTCTCTGAGCAGGCAGGAAACCCAAAGCCTGGTCAGCACAGTGTTCCTCACCCTTCTGAAGGGCACCACCAAGCCTGCCTTTCTGCCACCCCACTTCCAGCTTGTTTTTCGGAGGTACTGGAATGGCAAGATGATGTTTCAAATTTGGGCAGCTCTCTGTGAGATACAAAATGTCTTAAGGGGTGGGAGGGGACGTGTCCAGGAAGAGAAGCGATAAAGAAAACCCTCCTTAGAAAACCAAACCAAAGCACTGGGTGTTTGTACAGAGCCAGGGTGGAAGGTGGATTCACAGGTCTTGTTCTCTTGGGAGGTCAAACATACTATTCAGGCACAGTAAAAACCTTCTGTGTTGAAGCCCAGCAGGGCTTACAAGGGACTTTAATTTCTCCCAGTACCCTGAGGTGCCTGGAGCCCTAAGCTGCCCCCAAAGGGGCAACATTTGTGATGTTTGGAAAAGGGAGTTTGGAAAAAGCAGCAGCAGGCAGAGCACTAGATCTGCCAAACCCCAGCACGGTGGGCTGCGCTGACCTTTGCTCTCCACTTTGCTGTCCCCAGTAGCTGTGTAGCTGTCACCCAGCACAGCTTTTTGGGGACCCTTTGGGGCAGGGCAGCAGGGGCAAGCCGGCACCTAATCCTGCAGCATCAGCTCCGACCACTCCAGCTCTGACAGCAGCAGCAAGGAGGAATGGAAAAATACAGAAAGGAGCTGAATAGAGCTCCCTTGTAAAGGGGCTCAGACCACACTTTGGACCCTGTTTCCCACCCTTGGTCCCTTGTCTTGACAGCTGCAGAGTGTCTCCACAGGGAGAGAGCAGACCCGAGCTGCAAACTTTAAAAAAAAAAAAAAAAAAAAAGGAAAAAGGAAAAAAAAAGGGGAAAAGAAAAAAGGAGAGAGGGAGCGAGCAAGCGAGAGAGTGTCTGACTACAGCCCTAAGGGCTGTCACAACAGATAAAACCTCAGCCAGGATTCGCAGTTTGAGCTCCTGCACGCTAATGCACAGCAGAGCTAAAAATACCGACGTGTGGAAAAGCAGAGGCTGCTGTTGCTGCCTCCCGAGCTGATCGCGGGCTCCAGCTTCCCGGCCGGCCCAGATGCACGGCCACAGGGGGGAATTGCAACCCCGGAGAGGGGCAGGGGCACCCCGGCGGTCTCCCCCACCACCTGGCTGCAGGGCTGGCTCTGCCCATGCAGTCAGTGCCCGACAGAGCCATCTCACAGAAGGGGCTGGGTCGGGTTTGTGCTGATGTGAAGTAAAATATCTGGGCCACGCGCTTTCTGCTCTGCAGGCAGAGGGATGGAGCAGCCTTGGGGAGAGGGGCTGACGCCAGAGAAAGGGGAGGACGGAGCCCGCGATGAGGAGGAGGAGGAGGATGCAGAGAGGCTTCATGAGACGACAAATAGGCAGCACAGCTGCAAAGCCCCAAATCTGGGGCTGCAAAACAAGCAGCCCAGTGTTAATCCCCAAAGTCCGCCTCGTGTGGGATGGGAACGAGGTCGTGGCTGTGCTGCCACATTATCTCCCGATTTATCCAGCCATCTTTGCCCTGTCTGAGGCCCGGGAACAGGAACATACTTTACCATGCACTTAAATTCAAGCATGCACTTACAGTCTCTTTTCTTCAATGGACCTGAAGGACTCGAAGCATTTGCCCATCATTCTCGAGCGTTTGCCCATCATTAACTGCCTTTAGCCAAGGTCAGTTCTCTGAACAGAGGCTCGCTCAGGGCCCCCACCCAAACCTGGAGAGGGCACCTGGGTGTGCCCAGGTTGTTGCATCCCCTCCTGCAAATTTCAAATCCACTGCTCCTGGGGACGACCATCGTCCCAAATGCCGATTAACACCAGGAAATGAGAAGTCACACGTTCCCAGCAGCAGGTCTGTGTTGTCACCATCACACCAAGCGAGCAGAGAAGCCGCCTGCCCAAAGCCCCCAGCTCTGCTGCCCGGGAAGGGCTTGGTCTAATTTTGGAAACCATCAGGTCAGCGAGGACTCAGATGGTCTCCCTCAGCTCAAGGACAGACTGAACCTCTCATGTTCTGTGCACACTCCTGCTCAGTCCCATGAGAGGGACAGACACAGCCACCTACTTAAGGGCCACTTCATCCCAAGACCTGGAGCCCAAACTCGGCCTCAGGGCATCAAAAATAGAGTCTTCAGAGCCCTGCTGTCCTGGCTAATACAGCCTGTACTGAGGTCCTCATAGGACTCAAATCCTTCCCAAAATCAGGGGGGAGCATCAATCAGCATCCCCATTTCAGCCCAATACTGCACCTCCCACGTTGGCACTGACCCACCTACAGAGTTCACAACCCAATTACCCCATTTAGCACCTAATTCCTTCTCTACTCACAGTCCCATTCAAGACACCAGTGCAAAGTCCCTGTGGATCTGTTTCAAGTTGCATTATCAGCACATTTGGCATTTTCATCATGCTTAGGACACAGTCCCCTGCAAAAGGCCAATTTATCTTGAAAGCAAACCCCTGCCTTAGAGGCTGCCCTTTCCAACAGGCAGCAGTTGTGCCAACACAGCCTTTGGGCAGGGCAGAGAGTCCAACAGCACCTACTATGCCCTGTGCTGGGGTGTGTGCCAGGGAGGGAACAGCCCCAGCTCCAATAACACACATTCCTCATCACCTGGATGGGTTATTTTCACCATACCAGTGCAAGCCATGATAGCAAATCGGTTCTTGAATAATAACTATTACTTAGATTAATTAATTGATGTTTCCACAGCGTGTTGGGGAATTAGAAGGAGGGGGAGGGAGAAGGAGGGAGCAAATCAACAACAAAAAAGCATTTCCTAAGGCCAGGGAATGAATGCCGTGAAGGAAGAGAAGAGCAGGTTATTATAGTAATTACAATACTGGTATTTATGGATTAGGCCAAGAGGGTCCCCCCAAGCACTGATTGCAGCTGGGTTGATCTGCAACCAGCCCCACTCACACAGGATGGGGCAGAAAAACTCCCTTTCTGGTCCCAGCACAACCCACCCAAGCTGAACATCAGCCACTCCTCTGTAAGTTGTTGACAAACTCCCTAAACATCCAAATTCAGCTCTTTTTCTCACCCTTCCAAACCAAGTAGACACTTGCCAGCCAGCCAGCCCAGCCCCACACTTCCAGTCTTTCAAGGGTGCTTCCAGCCCTCTTTTTTTTTTTTTTTTGCTGCACACAAGCACATTCATATTGTATCTGCACTAGATATATAAACCTCACACATCACCAACCCAGTGCTGGCAAACATCATAGCACCATCACAAGGTGTTGCAAAACCTTTTGACTTCCAGAAAGCCCCTGCTCCTAGAGCCGTGAAGTTAGAGAAGAAAAACTAAAACAAAGGAAAACCCAAACCTCTTCTTTCATTAAACAGGAAAATCCACAGCCCTCATGGTTAGAGGCAAAGACTTGAAAATGTGAGTTCTGAAAATACAGCTCAGAAAATGGAAAGCACATAGAAATCAGGATTTTTCACACTAGTTTTCCGGCAGACTTTTGATCTGGGGGCAGCAACTAGCATTACAATCACTCTCCTTATTTGCTTACATTTGAAAAGATACTTCCCAACAAAGCAGTACTCACAACCAGGAGCACTTTTCCAGAGTCAGCTGATGTCCGTGGAGAAGATCCCATCTACAACCAACCACAATCCCACTAATAAGGAGTCCCAGGCACCAGGGGCTCCTCAGACCCCTTGAACAACCAAAAACTGCTGCTACAGCCCCACCCATGGCTCTCAGAAAGCCCCAGTTTCTTACCTTTTTGGTTCAGAAGGTCACTGGTATCCACCAACCCTCCTGCTGACCCCCCAGAAAGTTTCACCAAGCTGTTACTTGAAAACCCTCCAGAGGCAGCTGCACCAGCTGTGGTCACTCAGGATAATCTCATACCATTAGCCCTCTTGAGGAACCACTTTGCAGAAGGGAGGTAAGGGGGTGTGGAAAGTCCCACCTGAAGATTTGAAGCTTCCCATCCCAGGGCCTGATAGAAGCTCTCCGGTTCTGGCAGGCTGATGGCCAAGGTAGCCCCGTGTTGGACCCCATGGACTTCTTTCCTTACCTTATGCTTCAATTTGCAACACAAGATCTGGAGACAAAGGAACACCTTATGCATTGGTCCAGCTGCCTGTGGCCCTGAAGTGCTGCTCTAACAGCCATAAAGTGCAGCCAGGGGAGCTTCTAATAAATATTGTCACCAAAGACTCGTCACCATCGATATCCCTTTGTTGATTTTCCCAGTGGAGTTTCCAAGAAAGGGGCTTTAGGCCTTCATGCCTCACAGGGTTGTCTCCATCAGGGTCACACACAGCAACCAGCACAGGGCAGCCACCCCACAGCACTCCCCTTTTTGGGGCAAGTCAGCCCACCCTGTTCACTTCTCCCAGGGTTAGTGCAGCTCTCTCTACCCCTGTGCCCCAAATCCAGCCTCCTGCATGAGGTGTGGAAAACCCAGAGCCATTTCAGAGGTGGCTGCTGTCCCTGGGGTGAAGATCCAGGCATTCCAGCAATTCAGAAACCCCAAACTCCTCAAGATGCTCCTAAACAGGCACTGCCTGACAGTGCCAGGGCAGGCTCCTCTTGCACACTCCTGTCCTGAATTTGTCAGGCCTCTTTGCCAGCTCCGGCCTCTTGAAATTCTGCACACTAATAAAATCCCAACTAATTTACATCCAAGATGGGGAGTGAGTGGCAGCTGTTGCTATAGAAACCCTCTCCCGGGCCCTGGCTCCCGGTTGCAGCTCTGAGATGAGAGACTGGAAGCCAGCTTGGACCCCAGGCTCGATGCCACTGGGACGTCCCGTGGTGCCCAGTTGTCCCTGCACAGGCTGAACCCAGCACTGCTGCCCAAGGTCCCACTGCAGCAGAGCTGCTTGGAGGATGTGGTGGCCACCACCACCACAACCAGCCAGCCCCATGTGTCCTGTCATCCTCCAGGCTCTGCATTTCCCACCCTCCATCACTGAAGGGTCTTCCCTGCCTGCCACCTCTCCTGAAAGCCTTTATTCACCAGCTCCTGGAGCCAGGGGCTGTGTGACAAACCCTGCTCTCACTTGCAGAAAGGAAAACAAAGATGACAACAAAGCAGAATTGCTCCCTGAGCTGCCAGACGTTGGGAAAATGCTGGAAAATCCAGGCTGAGCATCCCACCAACAGAAAGAAGATTTGCAATGTGTTTAATATTTAATGTAGATTTTTTTTTTCCTGAAGTTGGACTGATAATTATTCAGCGCATGACCCCTGGGGGGGTTAATGCTTTGGATTGATAACAGCACCTTAACAGGACCCTCCCTCAGCTCTGAGCAGGCTGAAGGAGCTCAGCTTACAGCATGAAACCTGCACCCGTCACCAGGGCTGCACCAACAGCTTTGCTGGGAATGGAGACACCACATCTCCATGGTGAAGCATCCAGGAGTGAGCTTCTTCAGCAGAAAAGCAATCAGAGGACATCATCTCTGTAAGGAAGGGAAGAAAGCAGCTCCCCTTTCAGTACAGCAACCCGTGGACCCAGAGTGACTCTCCCACCTCCAGAGTCAGAGCCAGGTAGTTGTGCCATCACAGGTGCTGCAACCTGAGCTCTGCTTGTGGCACCTGGATGCATTCCTGCTCACAGCAGTGCATGGGGGACAGTCCATGAATAACTGTGTCTGGTCTCTGAGGCCAGATCCTGCTCTCAGCTACACTCATGTACAGCTGGAGGGAATCAGCTCTTGAACTGACAGGTCAGTGAGTGTCAGGGAGTGGAGAATGCACACATCCCATACGTGTGCTTCCTCCCCCATGGGTATGTTCCTCAGGTCTTCCTGGGGCAGATCCAGTCTGCAGCAGAGGTGTTCCTAAGCCAACCCCCTTTTCCTGTGGCTAGTATGTCAGGGATGTGTGAAGGTTGCTCAGCAGAGATGTTTCCCTCACCCTCTGTGTATGTGCTGTGCCACAGGGGCACCGTGAGTCCAGGACCGCGGGTGGGAGAAGGCTCCTGGCCCATCACCCTGATCCCAGGGATGGATGTCCCTGGCATACCTCAGGAGCTATTTATTCCTCCCTCTAGCCCTCAGCTGCCTGCTCTGTCACACAGGGAAAAACTGACTCAGACCTTCCCAAGATAAGGCGACCACATCTGCAGTCCAGCTCCCCAGGAATGCAATCAAAATAGTGACCGGCAGCCCAGGCGGGGGAAGGAGGGGGGGCAGCATTTTTTGCTGTCGACTCCGACCCCCTGATGGACCGTTGCCATGGAAAGCCGGCAGCCAGCAGCCCCAGCTGGGGTCTGCTGAAGGATTTTTCCTGCTTGGCCTGAGGCTAGGGCAAGGGGAAGAGGGGGAGATACCGGGGAAGAGCTTGCATCTGGCTGCGACAGCCCTCCCCTGCTAGCAGGTGTGGAGCTCACTTCCCTCTTGGCTGGAGCATCCCGAGATGGTTTGTGATCCAGCGTAGCTCAGATGCTGCTGGGCAGTGTTTGAAGCCTGGTGCAAGAGCACAGATAATAAACCAAATAAATTCAGCTCTGCATTAATGACAGGGTGACCAGGGTAGGGATAGAGAGATGGTAACCTAAGACTGGGCTGCCATCCTCTGAGATGGTGAGGTCTCTGGGGCACCCATCCAGCTCCTCTCCCCTTCAGCTTCTTTCCAATCCCTCATTTTTGCATGAAGAATTAGGACAGTAATTTCTCTCCTGCTGAGAGGAACAATACAGGAGCTGAAGCCGACCCCTTGCAGGCTGCCCGAGCAGGCTGACGTTTGGGGAAGATTTGTACAACTTTCTCACTGTGTGAAAACCACCGCGGTTGGAGGTTGCACCGAGCTGGGCACTGCGTGATGGTTTCTTGCCCCGGCGCACTGAGATGAGGTGGAAGAGGCCAGAGCCTGAAGCTGCCTGCTTACACCAGAGCCTGGATCAGGCACTGCAAGATCTGCTGCCAGCAGCAAGCACCCAGAGGAGCCGTCACCCCTCCCGCTGCCTTGCCGGGAGCTGGCAGGAGGGGACGGACAGCTGCTTCTCCATAATCATCTCTCCACCACTGACAACATGCTGGAGCTCATTTTCAGAAGACACCTTGGGAAGAAGAATGCATTTACAACAGCAGAAGCACCAGGAAGAGCATCTCCTTCCAGAGAGCCAAAGATGCAGCAAAAAAATGTCGCTTCTTGTTAACCCTCGCCTGTACCTGAGCAAGCAGGACAAAAGGTGCTGGTCAAATTCTGCCCACATTCACAGTCCTGTAGCCCTGCTGATTGTCTCAGCAAAGAGATAACATCTCTTTGGAGTCCTTACTGACTGAAAATCCTCCCTGAAGGAGGGACCATGCCCCAGTTTAAAGCCAAGACTCGCTTTCCCAGATACCTGCTGAGATTGTGGTCCCAGGGATTGCCATTCCCAGCACCTCTCAGATGCTCAGCACATGTGTGGCTTGCACAGCAGCCAGGAGGGGGATGAGGTGCAAAATCCACTGGGCAGCAACCCCAGCCCAGCTCTGGCTTTGAAAAGCTTCCCCAACCCGGGAAGGAAAAGGAGAGCTGGAGAGGGTGAAGGGGAAGGGAGGGGGAATGCCACCTCTGTATTGATCTGACAATATGAAATGGGTTTTTCTTCTGGTTCCTGAGCTGGAGAGGGGAACCTATTGAATGCAAAGCTCAGCTCTCCCGCTGTCCTGGTTTCAGCCACTCCAGGCTGCTGTTTAATTAGATGAGCATTAGCAGAAAGGCAGCTGGGCAGCTGGGAGGGGCTGGCTCTCTGCACCCCACAGTCGCCCACTTGATAGGGTTGTGCTGCTGTCAGAGGCACCTCTTGGCTGTACCTGCCGGGGCGTCCTCCTGGCTCCTCCAGCACCCAGGCTGAGCCAGCCAGGAACCTGCCCAAGGCACACCAGGGACCAGACCTGGCTGACCCTCGAGCCATTGGGACCCCAACCACCCCCACATGATGCAGCCATTAACCCTTTCCCCCAGAATTTCCAGCAGCCCCCCCCGAAGCCCAACGATGGGACGAGGTTTCCTCTGGCACCAGCCTCAGGTTTAGCTCAGTAACGACCTGGGAGCTAAGGAGGCTGGAGTGTGGAACTGGCGTTTTTCCTGCCTGCATCCTATCTGGGAGAAATTACAACAAAGTCGTGAAGGATTTGCAGCTATTTTCACACTCCTTTTCCCAGATTAACACATGGATCCACTTTCTGTTCAGCAGTCTGAGAGTGTATTGTTTTGCCTCTGTCGCAACCTCACACTCCCACATCCCAGAGCTTCCCAGTGCCCCACCGATGGGTTTGGGATATCAACAGGAACTGAGGAGCTCACTTTAATTAGCATGCACTTCGTAATTGGGCTGCAGTCTCTCCAGCAAGTCAGATAGTATTTCATCTCCGTTTGACAGACCTGGGAGGGAGGAGGCAGCAGGAAGACCAAGGGATATGGTCAAGCAAGATGGTGGCAGGGCAGTGGAGAGGTGCCAGGAGTCCTCCCTGTCTCTATTGCCTGCACTGAACCCAGCAGTGACATTACCTGGTGACAGCTCAGGAAGATCCCATATTATCCACTTGTCAGTCTCTCTCCCTTGCTACCAATGGAACAAAGTAGATTCAAAGAAAACTGGGTTAGATCCACATTTATACTGGGATGCAACACTCACAGGTTAAGCAAAGTTCCCCTCCAGATATCCAACTGATGCCAAATCCCACCAGGGCAAAGACCCCACTCAGATGGGGCATTATGTCAAGGCTTTACCAGGGACATGGGACAAGGCTTTACCAAGCTCCCATTACATGTTGTGAAATAAACTGTGCAACAAAGCTGGGATGCAGCTGTTTCAGCTGCTTTCAGCACAAGGCATTATGTGTGGAGCAGATAAACCCAGTTCAGCCTTACCTATGGCTCCTCCAGCAGTGTCAGCACTCAGCTTGCTGCTATCAGCACATCTGCAACGCATCCATGCCGGAACAGCCTCATGCCTGCTGGTTTGGAGGGATAAAGCCAGAGCCTTTGCATTGTCCTTCTCCAGCAGAGCTCCAGTCTGGCTGGTCTGAACTGGCTGTGGTGGGAGCAGGAACTTCCAGCTCTGGTTTCTCACCCTGCCACTGCTTTTTTTGTATTCATCTCTTTCCATGCATACTCATTCCCAAGCCAGTGTGGAAACACAAGGGGAATCAGCTGGCTCTGAGCTCCCAGGTAAAGAGTGGCACAACATGGGGCAACAACCCCACGATTAATGAATTTCTCCCTCGCTCTTTTACTGTTCCTCATCACTCTGGAGAGGATGTTATCGTGCTGCATCTGCCCAGGGAGAGGTGTTAGATGAGATGCATGACCCACCACAGGAAGCTGCTGTGCCCCAGCTCTGGCCCAGCAAGCTCCAACCAGCCAAATGTTGTTCACCCCCAGGTCTGAAACCCCTGCATCCAGCTCAGGAAAAGGGTTGACCAACATCTATGGAAAATAAGGGGAATTTGGGAGTGGGGAGCCTAAGGGTCAGTGGAGATGGGCGACACTGAACCTATGAGCTTCATGAGGTGCTGAGGTGCCATGTGTTGGCTCTGGGATTGGTGGGGACGCAAGATCAGGGCTCTTCCCTTCAGAAAAATCCAAAGGATAACTTTCCCCTGCCATGTCACAAGACCTGAGGCATCAACCCACACACGACACACTTTGACCGCTGAATCCCCCACACGCACGGCACACGTGAGCACTGGAAACCCCACAGGAGCAAAGCAGGGAGCACGTCCCACTGAGCAGGGATGGAGCTCCAGCAAGAGCTGCGTGAGGGCTGTGCTGACACCTCTGTGAGAGCAGGAAACAGTCCATGAGCAGAGAGAACCAGAGCTACAGGCGGCACGTCCCCTCCGGCTCCCAGCATGACTCACACCGGTTGCCATGAAGAAGTCAGCATTTGCATGCAGCCACCCCAGGGTGGAATGAGAAGCTCCCTCAGCTATTTGATGATGCTCTGGGGGAGGGCAGCAAGCGGTGGGACCTCAGAGGCCGGCGTGGTACCAGATGGCAAACTCTGGCATTTTCCACAGGCGTCTCCAGGCTGCTACCAACGCAGTCCGTATGTGCAGCACACCCCAGACGAGGCTCCCCGCAAACAAACGGAGAAGGGAGTTGGGCACCCAGCTCCTGTTGGATTTAGCTCTCTTCCAGCTTCTTTAAACTCGCGGCCTCGGAGCTTCCCCACCCTCGCCAAGCGCTGCACAGAATCAGCTCCGCGCGGAGCGGTCGATGCCGGCGAGGGAGCAGTGCCCACTCCACACGCACCACCCGGCCCAACACCGAGCTCTGGCAACGGCAAAACCCAGCACATCCACGGGCAGTTTCTCCCAGCATGGATGTGCCCCATGGACGTGCTCTCCCGAGCCATGCCCTGGCCCCACAGTGGGGTGGCTGCTCCCACAGGCGTGTGAAAAGCCCCAGCTTGGGAGAGAGGGGGTAATTATATGCCAGAGCAGCAGCTGATTCAAACCCTTCCTGACCCCAGGCTGAAGAGTTCTCCTGATCGATCACGAAGATGCTCTTTCATTTTCCTCAAGCGTTTCACTGACGGATGGAAAAATCAATGCCCCACAGAGGAGTCTGGAGGGGGGGGTGGTGGAGCAAGGGGAAGAAAGGGAGAGAAAGGGAAGGGGGAATGGAAAAGGGAAGGGAGAGGGGAGAAAGGAGTGCTCTGGGGGAGCCAGGGGCTCCTGGAGGGGGTGGTGGTAAGGCAGGTGGGCAGACAGCTCCTATGGCTGTTGCCTGCTCCCAGAATTTGGGATTTTCTTCCCACACAGAGGACCAAGGGCAAAGCAAGGCTTCTCCCAGGTGCACACCATGGAGCCAGGGCACTGCTGTGCCAAGAGCCCCTGTCAGACTGGTGCCTCCCCACGCTGAGCAACACTCCTGCAGCACCGATGGTGGGCCCAAATCTGTGCTGTGGGGTCCCCCCTGCAGCAACACTGCTGGTTTCCATGGGAACACCTCCCAGTTCCCCACATGGAACAGCTTTGGTACCCACAGTCAGAAGAAACCCTCAAGGTCCACAAGGCTGTTGGGTGAAAATTTCCCATTACCTTGTTTTTCATGAAAAAGGAGATCCCCCAGCTCTGACTCACTATGTGGGTGCAGTTCAAGCACCATCTTTGGGTCCCGTCCTGCCCACACTCCTCTGTGGGGTGCCCCAGGCTGGGACAGGGATCCCTAGTGCCTCTGTGCCAGCAGATCCTGCAACTCCAGCATTTTGCTGGGCAGAGATGCTGCTAAAAGGGACTTTATCCCTTCGGGGGGGGGGGGGAAATCTTTGCTAAAGACCAAGCTAAGACGTGCACAACTCATTTAGCTCCTCAGTTTGGGAGTGCTGTGGTTTTCAGAGAGATGGTCAAGCCTCTCCATTTGTACTTTCTGACACCAGCCACTGGAAAAGACAACTCCAAATCTCCCCTTGGGTCAGGGGAAAGCCAGGCCCACACTACTGCACATAAATGAAGTGGCAGCTCGCCTCGAACAGTTGGGGTTTTCCAGTGTTTTCTTCCCCACATCGTATTAATAATTAACACAACTGCAACGAGACCAGTTTTTAAGAGGCTTCACTGCCATGGGCTGTGTTACAGTCCCTCTTCCAGGAGCAAAGGTTTGTCTGTTACCACTGGAAACCAGGAAGGCTCTGGTCTTACCCAGGGAAGCCATCCTCATGGGAACCTGACTCTGTGTCCCCACTGGGCTGAGCTGATCCATCATGCTGCAGGAGCCAAGGTGACAGAGCCCTGACAAGGCAGCCCATCCTCAGCTCCTTTCCAAAATTCCACTCTGGATCAGAGACAACTCGCTGGGCCATTTTGAAATCTTCACCTTCCTCTCCTTGAGGCTGACCTGGGAGTGAGGCTGCCAGGCAGGAGGGCAAGTTAATGCTCCCCATCAAGATGGGATTTGGAGGTCAAAGGACAGAGTTTGGGGGTCGAGGTGGTCTCTACCCACTGATACACAACTCTGTCCCCTGGCACTTGCAAAACAGCGAGTGATCAAAGCCAGAGAAGTACATTTTAGGTCACTTTGGGCAGTGCTTTCCAGGATCTCCTTCTCCCAAGGGCTCCTGAGAGATCACTGAGCTGGGACAGGCTGGGGACAAAGCACTGGGCCACCAGGAAGGCAGAGCAAGGTTTCAAGCTGTCCCCGAAAGCCTAGGATTTGGACCGAGTGATCTCCACACCTCCAAACACGGGAGAAAAACAAACAGAAACCAGGGGATGTGATAGAAGCAAACCCCTCAGCCCAGGCAGCCCCATCTCCCAGTAATCACCTTGCCCCCGCCGGGCTGGGGCCCCTGCCTGGCCCCACACAGAGCGGCCCCACCGGCCCGGCTGGTTGGGTGAGGCAGAGCGGGGCCTGCAGCAGCCCCGGCAATAAACAGCTTCCACATGCTCCTGCCCTGCCGATCACTCCCGCCCCGACATACCAGCACACTTATTCATCCCGGTGCGAGGGGCCGAGGCAGCGCCATGGGCTGCAGCCCCTCCTGGGATGGGGTCCTGGGAGCCCCCCGTGGTCCCTGGGGGTGCAGGTAGCCCCAGTGCCCATCCCGCAGCCGTGCCACAGCTCCAGGGCTGCTGCAGGACCCCAGGCCAGCAAACACCCACCCTAAGTGTGGGCGCCAGCGCTGGCAAACCCCCTCAAATCTCATTTTAATTGGATCCCCAGTTTTCCTCCTTATCCCACACTGTCTGCATCCCTCCAGGCCATCGTGCCATGCTTCTCCTTCGATGAGGAACAGATCAAACCCACCCATATCAGCCTTTCCCCCATCCCCAGCAATGCTGTCTTGACCCTTCCTTGTCCTCTGCATGTCAAAACCTCTCAAATTAGGGCTTGGGAAAGGGCTTGAGACCCCAGCCCGGAGGCAGTGGGTGCTCAGCGCTCTGCAGAGCCTGCAGCTGCAAGGACGTCAGGGACACAGCACCCAACAAAATCCCAACGCTGTCCCATCCCAGGTGGGACATACAGAGATGGGACAGTCCCATCCTGCAGCCTCTGGGGCTGAAAAACCCCCAGTGCAGGCAGAGAGCAGGCAGAGCTCCGGCTCGCTGGCATCCCGGCGGGTTTACGAGGAGATTTTTAGCAGCACCAGGAACAGTCCCCGGATTAGAGCCACAGGCTTCAAAAGGAGCTGCCGAGCGCGAGAGCCGAGGGCTGGAGTCGCTGCGGCTGAAAAGGGAATGCTGCACATTATAAATAGCTGCTCACTGGCAGCACATCTGTTTCAGACAGCGGCTCGGGAAAGCTGTGCGTGTTCTGGTTTGGCTATTTTGGGGGAAAGAGATTTGAAACTCGCTCATTATTATTGTTCGCCCAAGAGATGCGAATGATGCCTGTTTCTCCTTTGCCTTTTCAAAATGGAAAGCGAAACGAGGTGAGTTTCAAAGCACACAGTGGTGTAAGGTTCCCTGGGAGCTGCAGCTCTTGCTGGGAGATGGTACAAGCACCCTGGTGACACCTGGATCAGTGGGTAGTGCCACTAAACAAGGCTGGCCATGGGAGAGGGAGAACACAGTCCATTATCTGCTCAGTCACAAACCACCCTACAGCCTTGGGAAGTGGGAGAGAGACAGGAAGCCGCAGGCAGCAACGAGGCCAAAGGCAGATGATGAGGTGAGGCTATGAGTGATGCTCCCCAAAATGTTGTGGGCTCACCAGCACCCCCCAGACGAGACTGCCTCATGTCCCCACTGATGCCACCAAGTACCCCTAGGGCTCTGGCCCATCCCTGCACCAGAAGAGATGCCAGACCCACCCTGGGACCAACAACAGCGCAGAGGAGCAAGGCCTGGTGGCAGGATGAAGGCCACAGCCCCAGGGGAATATCACAAGCCCCATCCCTCGAGGGACTGACATCCCACAGTAGCCCACACCAGGGAGTCGCGGGGCGCTGCTGGCACAAATCTAGGGGCAAGCTGAGGAGGATGAAGAGGCATCCGAGGTCTGGAGGTATCAGAGCAGCCCCGCGGTGCCCGGCCCGGCCCAGGCTCTCCCGTACAGCCCAGCAACGGCTCATTAATCACTCGGCACCGCGGCGGGATGGAGGCCCTCGCCGACCACCGCCAATCCCCGCGCCGTTACCACAGAAACAACCCTCACCCTGCACAGGCTTCAAAGGGTTTTGTGCGTGTGCCTGTGTGCGCTGCTCCAGCTCCCCCCTCCCCTTGTTGTTTTTTGTGTGCATGTACGCGAGAGAAAGAGTTGGGTTTTTTTTTTTTTTTTTCCTCTTTCCCGGGAAATCTGGCACCGGGGCTCAGATTATGTGAAAAGCGAGCGCGGGATAGACAGACGGACAGGCAGACAGGAGGACCAGGAGAGGCAGCCACGATAGCTGCAAGGCTGGGGGCCAGGAGGGTCTTCAGAAAGGAGAAGGGGAAGGGGTGCGGGGGGGGG
>NW_020955227.1:1403942-1434913 GCF_003031625.1 Empidonax traillii
GGTCATGGCTGACCAGGACCCTGAACTCCCCCCACAGCACCGCAGGGAGAGGAGGCAGGGGGGTTTGAGGAGGGAAACAGGGACACAGCACAGATGCAGCTGGACCCTGACATGATCCTGGCAGTGCCAGATGGGGAAGGGTCAGGAGAGCTGGGTGTCAGGAGCAGGCGGCTGGAGGTGCCCAGGGGAATTGGCGACCTCCCGGACAGCAGTGTCAGAAACAACTTGTGCCTGCACTTGTTTTAGGTGGAGCTCTCTGTGAGTCTTGGGCTCTCTGAATTCAGTTTTGGCAAAGACAGCAGTTTCCAGGAGGCTGGCTGATGCCCTGCAGTGTTCTGCTGAGGAGGTAGAGATGGGGAGCTCCCATGGCTCCCCCAAATCTCCAGTTTACTGGGTGTGCTGGTGCACCCACCGAGGGAGGACATACACCTGCAGTCAGCGGTACAGCTCCCATCCCTCCTGCCCACACCCACACAGCCAGACCAAGAGCTGAGCTGATGGGGAGCCCCACACCACCAGCTGGAACAGCACCTCCAGGAGCCATCCTCACCTTCCCATCTCCACCTGGGACTGATATGGGCACAACACACCCCTCTGCAAAGCTGGCAGAGGCTTCACATCAAAGGCCTTGAGCAGCACCTCTGAGCCAGACCCCTTGACCCTTCTGGGTGCAGCCAAACATTTGTTTTGATCACTTCTGCACATCCCAGTGCTCTGATTGCAGCTGCCATTGCCTCCACCAGCATACAAGGTTTGAAAGTGCCACCAAGCACAAGGGAAAGGTTTGGGGAGGAGAGCCTTGCCATGGCTATTTCCAGCCTGCCTGCAATTGCATTTGCCAGAACTGCTGCAACAGAGACAAAAAGAAAGGCATGAGCCTGGCTGAGCAAGCCACAAAAAGCCCCTTGCCTAGCTGGAGGCTTTCAGCATATGGAAGGGGAGGTAAGAGGGCTAAGGGAGGATGAAAAATGATCTTCTGGATCACCCCACTATCCCTCGACTCTCCTTCCAGCCTCTCCTGACAGCTGCTCATCTGACCTGCCCCTCCAGTGACTCCCCAGCAGCCTCCTCCTGTGCTTTCCCCCCCAGGATATCTGAGCATGAAACCTAAATCTCCCTTGTGCTACAGTTTAAGCCCATAATTTCTTGTCCTACCCACCATAGGACACGGAGAATCGTTTATTCCTATCCTGTTTGCAGCAGCCGTTGACATATTTTTGAAGGCTGTTATCACATTTCACCTTCAGTCTTAGACCTTTTCATGAAAGATGGAACAGAAACACAGGTTTGTGATGGGGAGGAAGGACAGAATAACAAAGAGGTTTTTCTGGATCACACGTGGAAACCAGGAAAGCCAGTGGAAAGGTAGAGAGCCAGGGAATGGGCAAAGAGCAGCCTGTAACACCCAGGTGAAGCTTAAGTGCCACCAGCCAAGTTGAAGACACAAGGGGAGATGGTGGAGACATGGATCAGCTGGGAAGAAAAATGAGAACACGACGGTTGTAGCGTCAGAGCACTGGGGTGAAACAGGCCTGGCATTCCCACACAGGGTGATGTGGCAGTGCCCAAAAGGGGCATAGGGACTTAGCTGCAAGGAGAGGAGCCAGCTGGCCTTGGTTTTGATGCTACTGGTATGTATGGCAGGTGATGTGCCAACTGGGTCCTAAGGTCCTGGAGAGGTGCAATGGAGAACCAGAGACATGAAGAGCAGACACACAACAGCGTGCTCCAATATGCTTATCGTGCCTTTGCACGGCTTCACGTGTCAAAAGTACTTACAAGAAGGAGATAATCTAATTTGATAAGGGAGAGGGTAGAGGAATAACACTGTGGGCACAGATATCAGGAGCAGAAAACAAAGGAGAGACTGCAGCAGGCATCTGCTACAGACCCCCAGGACTGGAGGAGAGAAAGAAAGAACAAAAAGATTCCTGAACCAACTATCAAAGAGCTCGCAAACACAGGATATTTGTACTCAGGGGGCACTTTAACCACCCAGACATCTGTTGGGCGACAAACACATCAAAACACAGTCAGAATGGTTCCTTCCTTACGTAGAGGACAGTTTACAGATGAAGGGAGTAGAAAGGCTCCACAAATCTACTCACCAGTAAAAAGACACCGTTCAAAATGCAACGGTAATAGGGGAAGTTTGGAGCTTGTGATCACAGGCGACACAAACCCACCGGAGTGAGGACACAGCAGCACAAGACACCTCGCAGCAAACACGGAGCAAGGGGAGCTGAGGGACAGCCAGGAGCAGCAGAGGGGGAGCTGCTCACGGCAGCTCTGTGCCTGCCCCCTCCAACAGCACGGCTGTTGATAAGGGACAGGAAAAACCTCCTAAAGAAAAGAAGCAGAAAGAGCAGCCCTCTGCGTCAGAGCCAGCCCTCAATGCGGGCTGTGCACCCAGCGAGTGGGGCAGGCTGTGATCCCACCTTGGCTGGCAGCTGCAGCGTGTCTGTGTCTCAACATTGCCAAGGGCAGGCTTTTGCCCAGAGCCCCAGGGAGATAAAGGCAGGAGCAGGCAGCCTGTGGAGCTCATCTCCAAGCAGCGAGACTTTCCATGACTGTTGCATGAGGAAAACCCACTCTTGCACATCACCACAGGGGCTGAGCACCTCCAAACACCAGGTCCTCTCTTAACATCACCCCTTGATCTCTCTAATCCTGTGCCAAAAGCAAAGGCAAGATCTGAGTTTCATGGACCAGAGCCCCAGCACAAGGTCAGTGCACTGCTGTGGTTTCTGCCTGTCCCCCCCTCGGAGGGACTTTTCCATGCTACTGTGTGGAAAAGGGTTTCACAATATCCAGTACTAGAGGCACAAAATACTCTTGCTCAACTTGGACATGCAAAAGTAAACAGATCTTTCAAGTCCTGCCACAGCAGAGGGGGTTTCCCAGCACGCAAAGAAACAAAAATTAACTTTGTCTATCAACTCCTGTAAGAGTTTGGAAAAGATCTGGCTTCAGAGGGATTATCCATGCTCCGTGGAGAGCCCCAGGCTTTTGGAGGGCACAATCAGCAGGAGGCTGCCCATGGGTACCCCTGCCCTGGGGTACGTGGCCTCTGGCTCCAGGCAGCCCTCCCACTCCATACCCTCCATCCTCAACCAGCTATGGCAGCTCACTAAAGCTTTGGCACTGCATAATGGGGTTCAAAAATAGCCAGATTTTAAAGGTGTTTCATGGTTAAAGATTAAAATACTGGATTACTTGAAGTGCCTAAAATACACCTGCAGACCTGGCCCTTTTGGCATTTAAAGTTTCACCGCAGAGGGCAGGATGCAGCATGAGGCTCCATTTCCCCTCCGGAGTCATCTGGGCGATGAAGGGATGTGTCATCCCCTGCTTCCCACACCAAGAGCAAGGACCTCCTCAGCCTTCACAGTTACCTCCAAGCAGATGCAAAACTGGAGATCTGCAACTTCAAACAGCCTAACTTAAAGAAATATCATCACTGGGGACAGGAAAAGCTCCTCTACTTCTGGCCATGTTTCTGAAGGTGCTACCCACACTTTGGCCTTAGCCAGAACACACAATTTCCCATTTCACCTATAAAAATGTGACTCTGGGTGTACGAGTGTCCAAGTTTCATGGGTGCTGTTTATGAAGTGCTTTGGAGAAATACAGCTATTAAAAAAGGAAGGAAAAGAAAGTAGCAGCAGTTGCTCCCTGCAAAGGGGCAGGGAACTCTGGACATCTTGCTCCTTATTTATTAAAAAACCCCCAAAATTTAAAAAAAGCACCAACAATGCTTTCCAGGCCTGGAATGCTGACTTTGGTTACAACACGTGTCTATTTATCAGGAGAAAAGCTGAATATTTCCGCTATCACAAGATTATTGGCAGTTCTTGGATTTTTCCCTAACCTCCAGCTAAAATCCTCTGAAAATGGAACGGCATACGAAATACGCTCCCTGACTCTCGGAGTTGGAGGCCCCCCCCCCTTCCACCTCCTTTCTCCTAATAAACAATTTTGCATATATTTAAACCTCCTCTCTCTGGTTCCCCAACTCCTCCACCCTCCCCAGCAAAGAAATTACAAAAATCCGTCATTCCTCTGCTTTTCCCTTGCACCTCCATCTATCAGCGTTTCAAAGGCAGTCTCCTCGAATGCCGAGCAGAGCAGGAGATGGGCAGCGGTAATGGGAATGTGCTCCTGACTGTGCAAACCCACACAGAGAGTGAGGACAGGAGAGACTGCATTTGCATACATATTAAACGAGAGCAGTAAAAAATGCAGACGTGCAAACCATTTGGACATGGCTCGGCTCGGCGATGCGCCCTGCAAGGGAATCAATCTTCGGCGTTCTTAAAGGGAAAAAGCCGCTACGGAGCGAGGAGCGAAGCCAAGAGAGCGACGCTCGCAAGCACGGCCGAGGCTTCGGGACATTCTGACCTTCGTGAGGGAGGGTGAGATCCCAGTGGGAGTTTCCACCTCCAGCTGCTGCCCCTGCTCTGGTTCCAGCAGGGCAGGCTGGTGCCTTTCACCCTCTTCCCAGGAGAGCTGGTGGGACCCCCATCCCCAGCCAAGCTCGTGGCTCCCTGCTTGAGCTGAAGCGAGTTATTCTCACATCAACCACTGCCTCAGGTGAGGGCACCACAGGAACCTCCCTGAAACAGCCTGAGCTGGGCCCCAAGGAAGAAATAAGTAGCATCTGGATGTGAGGAACAAGCCCAACCTCTGCATCCCAGTACCTTCCCTGAATGAACAGTTCACTGTGCACATCCTGCTTTGTCCCTGGGTGATCCCAGTAACAGCAAACTCAGGAAGCAGGCACTGAACCTGGAGGGCATGACTCTCCAAAATGGCTCTGGTCCAAGGTTTTTGTGAGTCTCTTTACTTGCCCCACTGATCTTCCACCCTACCACTTCTGATTGACTGAGCCACAAGGGTCACAACAACAGCACTGCACACACAAGCATTTCCATGGTCAGGTTCTGCCTTTCCCTGGAATATCTCAACCCAACCTCAACTCCTAGTGCTTGTCCCAGTGCTCTGGTTGAGGCCATTCCCAAGGCAGGATGTTACACCCAAGCCAACAAGTAAGTACAGTGGAGCTTACAGAGTAGATCATTCCTAGGTGCCTGCAAGGATACGGATCTGACGAGGCAAATCACACAGGCAAACCTACTGATTTCAAAGTCTGCAGGTTCAGATGCATAAAAAGTGCAAAATCAGTAACTTTTATATTGCCACTCAAGGAACCACAAAGATAAAAGCAATATTCTGGGAGTGAAGATGCCATGAATATTTCTCATCTGCACTTATAAGGGATATTTGGGACCAACGGCTTGATTCCGCATTAGCCTTGTTCAAATGAGTTAATTTACATTCCCTGCCGGCTGAAAACAGACTGTCAAGGTATTTACTTGTGTCAGGTTTCAATTCCCAATCACAGTGCTAAAACCCACTAGGTGCACATGGAGAGTGAAGGTGGGCAGCAGACAGGTCCAGTGTGGGGTCCAGCGTGGACATCCTGGCAGGCTCCAAACCCACAAAGAGTAAATGTGCTGCAGGAAGCCACACCAAAGTGCATCAGCAGCTGCTGCTTTGCATCATGTCCCCTCAGCTTCTCCCTGCAAGGGCTCCTTCTGGAAAGCCAGGAGCTTGCCAGGCTCAGTTTTCTATCCCTGAAGATCCCGAAGCTGCAGACAGACAACTGGATATACCTGCTGACCAGGCCTCACTGCCCAGCAGGGTTTGGCCCCGCTGCTCCTGTGGGAAATGCTGTCTGGAGCCTCCCTTCTCCTCCCCTCTCCAGCTATCCCCTCCTATGGCCAGATCTGATCTAACCACCTGCTTCTTCAGGGCTGACTCACCCTCACCTGCCTTTTGCACCTACAGCCTAAAGCACACACAGAGGGACACGCTGCCAGATCTTCCTCACCGACCCCCAGAAACATCCCTTTTTCCAGACCCACCGAGCCTGGGGTAGCGAGGCAGTGCTTAACTCTCTCCTGCTTCCTACCACCTTCCAGCTGCTCCAAACAAGGCAGTCTTGAGGTGGGAAGGCAAAAAAAAAAAAAAAAAGGTCTTCCCATTAGCCTGTCCAGTGTGGATTCTCTGGTGTCTCGTAAGGGCTGAGTTCCCGTGCAGCGATCGAGCACTCGACTCTCTCTTTACCCACCCACCCATTTTCACAAGACTTGTGGGAGCCACACGAGAGCTCTTTCCTTCAGCCAAACGTAATTGGAACTCGTCGCTGGGTAAAAAACAGGGGGAGGCGGGAACAAATGGAGAGAGAGGGAAGGAGAGACACGTATGCACACAGGCACAGGCTGGATCACAGAGGCCCTGCTCCCTTACAGAAAGGGGAGGGGGGGGAAAAAAAACAAAACCAAAAACCAAAGTAAAACTACAGTGGCAAGTTGCACCAGCTGAGCTGTTGACTTGCTTTGTACACTATGCAATCCCACCCCTCTGCCTCAGCTGCTGGGGATTTACAGGCAGGAACGGTCTGGGGAGGGTTGGCTCATCCATTCACGGGTGTTTCTACAGCTCCCTGCACAAGAACGGCTCCCTCCCCCATAGCAAGTGACAATTTGGGAACATTTGAGGGTGTTAATTATATTCGGATTGAATTTTTTTTGCAGCAGCAATGACCCTGTGAAAGGGCCAGGGGTGAGAATCTTGGAGAGGGAACTTGGGGATTTCCACCCAGAAACTGTCCCCCTGGCTTGCCAGAGAAACATGAAGGCAAAAGAAAGTGGAGTTTGACAAAACAACAGAAAAACAAGTTATTGAATAGCTGTCAGTGGTCAAGCATAAATATATTAGTGATTATGTTGATATTAGGCTCATATCAAAGGCGATTAATTTGATAATTGACTTTGCAGTAAAAGAAAAAAGCCACAATCAAGTCTGTTGCCACTGGCATTCAAAATGCCTCTCTTGGTTAAATTAATTTGCTTTTTTAACTTAATTTGAGTTAATAGGAAAGTTATGGCGTAACCATAGTCCAAAATCATCCCCCCCCTCATTTATTCATTTTTTTGACTGATCTCATTTTGGCACTGGTCTGAGAGCCTGGAGCAACCAAGTACTTTATTTGTCATTTTGGAATAGTTTAGGAGGCAGCAGAGAAATGGAAATTCTTTTGCTGAAAAACTTGTCCACGAGCTTCCCCAGTGACACAGAGTGCCACCTCCCACGTGTGCCAGGTCCTCCCGCAGGACACGCATCCCAGCAGAACTCAGCGGTGTCAAACTCACCCCGCAAATGGCCCCAGATGACATTGTTAGAGAGGCTGTGTTATCTGAGACTACAAAATTAGCACCATATAGCAGCCTTGGTCTGCAGGATGGTTCCTGCCAATGTCAATGGCGGTGCTGTAGAAGATCAAAGGAAAAGCACAGTCCTTCAGCGACAGCAAACGCTTTGGCTGGTGGGAGAGCGTGGGGGCAGCACAGCAATCCCTGCCCTGAGCAGAAGAAGCCCCACTGAACCCCTAAAAGCACCAGGGCAAAAAATTACTCCCGTGGTTTGCCTAAATCAGGCAACTCGCGCAATTCTTCAGGAATATTCAAGAGTCATTTAACTGAAAATTCAGCACGAAAAGCATTGTCCTCCTGTCAAAGAGTTAACAGCCCTGGGAGCGAGGCAGAGGCCTTGCTTTTGCTGCGGGATTTCTCCCAGTGACACCATGTTCCCACTTGGAGACAAGTTTCTTTGTTTGCTTTTCCCCAGTTATATAAGGGACATAAATTTTTGTTGCAGAGAGAACTCCAGGCAATCTGCATCTCTCTCAGTCTGCATCTCCCTCCAAGGCTTCTCACTATGTTTCGGCTTGAACTCTACTGCTGTTGCCGCAGTTTTTCAGCTCCTGCCTGTGTCTGCACTAAACCCTCTCCCCTTCCCCAGGAAGCAAAAGCCTGCTGGAAATTCACCTCCCCCTCAGGCCTAATCCCACGGGAGCAGCCAAAGCACTATGCCACCCTGCCACCCCCAGCCCATGGCATTGTGAAGGTGAAGACATGAGCGCAGACAAGCTACAAAACCTTGGGCCGGCACAAAGACGTGTGCAGAGACGCTCCCCTGTGCAAGAACATCTCAGTGGAGCCCAGGCTGCTGCTTTGCAGCTCCTCCAGCCCCTGTCTTTGCTCTCCCAGCAGGTCCCTGATCCCCAGCCCCATCACTCAGCACTGACGGAGCGAGCCAGGGGAGGCTGTGCCGGGAATTTCACAGCGCTGGGGCAAGGGCTGGGTGCTCTTGGCCGGCCAGCTCCGCATTGCACACATACCAGCAAACCTCAGCCCGGCAGCCCCGGAAGGGCAACAGGCAGCCAGCAGCAGCTCCCAGGCCAGCAAGGAAGCCTTAACCCCTTCCTGGCTATGGCCAAGAGGCTCCTGAAGAGCTCAGAGACAGTGGGAAGAGAGAAATCCACCCTAAAGCCAAGCATCTAAATGCAACACTCCTCCCTCCCTCCCTAAAAAAAAAATAAATCACAGTGATACCCTAAAAAATCCCTGGGAACACAGCCCTCCTCTTCTCCTTCCCATGGCCTGATGGAGAGGCAAGGGACCATCCTCAGTGCTGGCCAAAAGCCACCAGAGCTCCCAGCAGCCAGCACAGCCCCCGGCGCTGCAGAGTTGGGATGTCCCGTGCCATTCACAGCCCCACACCCTGGAGAATGTTCTCAGCAGGGTCCCGTGGGGGACCCCGGGACAGCAAGAGCCTGACCAGGTTCATTCTGCACCCCAGAGAGGGGACACGCTGAGTCCCTCCATTCCCAGCCCTTGAAATCATGGTGGTGAGGAGGGTTTCTCATCAGCATCAGAAGAGGAGAAATCTCTCAGGGTGAGGTTTGGGTCCCAGGTCCCTCAGTGTGGATCCCCCCCATGACTCAGAGGCAGGACTTGCACACGGGTGCTTGCACCCATCAAGAGCCAGCTGATAGCCTTGGGTGCCCAGAGAGAGCTCGGCTGTCCTGGCTCTCCCCAGCCCCTTTCTCAGCCTGGTTTCTTGATCTCCTGATCTCCTGATCCCCTGGAGAGATCTGGGCTCTGTTCTCCTACACAAGGCACAGACGGCACATCAATCCCCCAGAGCTGGGGCAGGAGGAGGTGGCACTTCACCTCCAGAGCCAGTACCAGCACACCTCACCTCTGAGAAAACAGTAACCAGGTGTTACATCAGCCCATGTGAACGGGCTAAAAACGCCTGTGCCACCCCACCTGAAATCAGCTTGGTCCGAGCAGTCTCCACACACAGTTTCCACAGCTTAAAAATCATGTTTATGGATCACAACAAGGCAGCAAACACTTTTCCTTTTTTTGTTTAGAGACAAAGCCCTTCCCAGCACAGGTAGGGTCACTGAAACCCAGGGCTGAGCAGGCAGAGAGAGCAGCTCAGGGGCAGGGGGTGTCAGCCAGCCCCAGGCCAGGCTGCCCTCCCAGCAGAGATGGGATCTCCCACACCGATACTCAGCTCTGCTCAGCTCCAGCTCCAGCCCGATCAGATCAAGCCCAACAGGATTAACCACATATCGCAGCGCCAGTGCAAGGCAGATTTACCATTTAAAAAGAAACACACACACACCCCCCCCAAATCCGTGTTGAAGGAGCTGCCTTGGTTCAAACGGCGCTTCCAAATTTAGGTTTGCTAAAATTGAGATTTCATATTTTTAATAAAATAGAATTAGACTCTTCATAATAAATTAATAATCAAAAGCCCACAGAAATGTTTCCATAAACGAAGGTTTTTTTAATTCCAAAGGAAACCATTTGTTTAAAAGAAGCAAGTGTTCCCCTGCAGAGCTGGAACTTCAGTAATTGCAGCATGATGATAGAAAATGGGGCTGGATAGCAAAAATAACTTAAAACTATTCTAAACAACCATGAAGCTGAGTCATCTGTTTCAAAGTCCAAGTGGAGCTATCCCAGTGACAGGGCCCACAGAAAATGCTAAGGTGAATAGTTAAAAGGGGAGGGGAGAAACAAAAACAAACAGCAAAAATAGTCCAAATTCCTTCAGATACTATTTGTGACTAAAGATGAAAGCTGAGAGTTTCATCCTCTTTCCAGCATCTCAGCTCTAGTGAAGCTCAGGGTTTCATCACACCAGGCACCCCTACACAACCATACTGTGGGTGTACAACCAACACCAAATACTGGAGCTTGGTGTTCCTCTAAAAACAAGTCAAGGAAAAGTAAAGGCACCCTGTCCCCAGCTGGTATCAACCAGTGTAACCCCACAAAGAACAGGGGAAGGAAAGGCCAAACCCTGATCCCTTGGTCCTTTGTGCTCCAGCCTCACTTGTATACACTGCTATCACGTTACAAAATGTGTAAGTCGCTGTATGAATGGCAAGGTGCCACCGGCGTAAATACGGTCATATCTGGACAAAGGATCAGCCTGCACTTCAGGATCTTCATTAAAAACGGGTTTGTAAGCACTTCCCCTCATTCTTTTGATTCATTTCCACACAAACAAAGATGTAGCGTTGCGTCAAAGTCGCAAGGACGCCCAACACGAGACTGGACCGAGAGCTTGGTGCTTCAGGTCAAGCCAGCTGCGCTTCCACAGCACTCCAGCTTTGCCAGGCTTGTCAAGGCACAGGTTTAAAGCACTGGAATGTGATCCTGGTGACTAGTTTGACCTAATGATGGGTACATCTAGAGATGGGTACCTCCAGAGCACTGCCTGGCACAGCTGCAGCAAGGCCAGGGGTAGAGCACGTACTCCCTCCAGGAGGGACAGAGCTCGGTAAACCTGGTCTTAACCAACACACCCAGTCCTTTATGCCCTGCTACTAAGACTAATTTAAAGCTAGTTCAGGGAGATATGGGCACACCACACCAAAGGATTTACCCACAGCAAGGTGACAGCCTGGCATTTAAAAGTCAACTGGAAGGTGCCCCAAATCAGTACACTGTGAACAGCAACTTCCAGAGCTGCATCATGAGCAGTTCATCCCTCTGCATGTGAACAGCCATGGAGAGAACAAAGGAGGAGGCTCCTCTGCTGTCCCCCCACACCTCGAGGCACTGTCTTGTGGCTGGGGCTCCAGGGACAATTAAATTCCCACAGGACTTCACGAACAATCGACAAAAGCAGGAACCCAGGAAGGAAGTGACAAAGTGATGGTAAAGCCTGTGGGAACAAGCAGCCCATTACAACAGAGGGACAAGTGACAGGGACAAACCTTTCCTCATGCATGCTCAACAAAGGCATGCTGGAAAGCTGGTGGTCATTCCCACTGTCAGCACCTCCCTCTCCAAAAACTGTTCCAGACTTCCTTTCTCCTCCTGCAGAAGATCTGACTGCCTGAAATTCTGCCTTGTGCTGCTGTAACGAGGGAAGGGCTCTTGCTTGCTGCTTACTGATGAGGAACCAACATCCAAAGAAAAGAGCATGGATCGAAGGCAGTCAGGGAGAAGGAGAAGGGAGAGGTCTCAGCTTTTATCAGGCTGACTGACAGAGCCGGAAAAACAACAGGCTGAATTTTGGGCACAACTGCCTTTCTTCAAGGTCTGTCTCCTGCATGCAGGAGGAGCCTGTAGTTCAGACAGGGTGTTCCAGGTTTTTTTTTCCTAGGCTGCACCCTGAGATAAAAACACCACTGGCTGAAGGGTTGGAAGAAACAGTGAGTTCAAACAGGAAGGCATCTAGGAAGGGGATTTCCAAAAAAAGGTGGGGAAGAAACCATGAAAGTAAGATTTCCAAGGAGCTTGGCGCTCTTTGGGAAGGGAAAGTTTTCCAAGATCTGACTCCAGGACACTTCTAAGACAATGATATTGTCAGTGGGTGAAGCTGCTTCAGTCTCCACAGCTCCAACATGGATCCAGGTAGGCAGAGGACTGTTGGATTTCAGAACAAAGGACAATGGCAGATCTGAACCTCATGTCCCTTTTACACCACACTCTCATCTGAAGAAGTCACAAAGCATAACTTCCCCTAGGTTAATGTACATCTATTTTAACTCTTTTATCAGCAGATAAAGGCAAGACAGGGACTCAACGCACAGAGAGCCAAACCTTGCACCTTCATCACCACAATTTGATCCTCCACCTCCCAGCAGCCAGGCAGGAAGTCTGTGGGCTTTATCCCAGGTCATTGCTGGAGCACAAGTACTTTCCACAAGATGCCACAGCATCCTGCAGGCTTTGTGCAGTCTCTAGCAGTGCTGCCTTTGGGGACAAGATACCTGCTGGCTGGGGGGAGGAAGGTCCCTTTTGGATGAAAGAGCAAAAGGATGAGTTGTTCTCTAATGATAAGGACTGTGCAGATTTGCCCAGATTCACACAGAAGACTGCTCCCTCTCATGCCTAAAGTACATCCTAGGATGTCACCAATTCACAGGTCTCCAAGGTGCTTGTCCTCTGACCACCCCAAGAAATGAGGCAGCACTTATCTGTGTTTCACAGATGGGTCACTAGAGGCAGAGAGACAAAGCCCCAGCTTCCCTCTGTATAAACTCCTCAAAGCACCAGGTTTGAGGATTTCATGGTGTTCAGGCACCTGAACCTCAGGCCAATGTCACACAGAGCAAAGAACCAACTTAAAATCCCATAACAGAGGCCAAGAGCCCTGACCACTGGCCACCCTTGCCACATCCCGGCCAGCTGCAACTGCTCTCCCAGGTTTCATCCCAGCCTCCATGCTCTGGAGTGTCTCAGAGGAGCCGCCTGCACTGCTGACAGAACAAAATTCAGCCTTTGATGCCATTGGCACTTCCTCCATTAGTTGCTTTGAAGATTAGGGCCAGAGCCTTAAATTGGATTCAGAAGCTGATGGGGAGCCAATGGAGCAGCTTGAGCTCCCCGTGGCCCAGCCCTTTGGGGAGGTGAGTGGTCGTGCTCTGCACCAGCTGGTCCCACCACACTGTTTCTACTTTCAGCTCCTGCTACACGGCACAGAAGCACAACCAGAGTGAGCCAAGCCATGGCTTCGATACAGTGGACAAGATTGTCCCCAAGCTGGAGGGAAGAAGGCAGCATTTTTGGAAACAAGCATTGCCTGGCCAACAGAGAGGCAAAGAGGCTGGAAAAATTGGGATTCTCCAAGCCACACCCACAGTTCAAGGCAGCATGGTGACAACAGAAGGCAAAGTGTCACCGCAGGCTTCAAAGCCGAGTGTTTTCCAGCCTGCTTCCCCTCCATCCTCAGCTTGACTCAGCTGCTCATACCTGCATCCCACAGCAGCAGCAGCTCTAGTGGTTGTGCCAGCTGGGAATGAGAAATATACCCTTGGCATCTCCATTTTTCCTCCTTTAAGGAGTCTCCCTCCTCCTGTCACACTTCCCCAGACTGCTCCTGCCCTAAAGTGCTGCCTGACCTGGGGACAATGGGCGGCAGCAAGAGGGGGGAAGCAGGTAACATGGAACCCAAAAGCATCAGGAACATCGACAGGAGCTCAGAGTGGGAGCATTGCAAGCATGGTTTTCATTGCTCTGTGTGTTTTTCACAGGATCAGTTCTGCACTCACCGTGTTAGGTGCTGCACTCCCACAAACACGCACAGAAGAACCATCTTTGCTGTAATCCGTACAATTTCAGCATTGAATGGTGCCTGCAGCGTTCTGCACGCAGAGCTCAGGCTCTAGGCACTCAACAAAACATCCACCCCTCAACGACATCCCCTCCCTGGCCCTCCATGGAGCAGCATGGCTGGATTTGACCTTCACCCACCACTCAACCCCGCAGCGTCCCCTAGGACAGATCCCTTTGCCCAAATTCCTTCAGCCCATTTGGAGACTGCCAGCTCAAAGCATGCTAAGAAAGGAGGCACGTGGACCACAAAAAGCCCCAGCTCCTCTCCCCAGTCAAGTTGAATCCCCAAGCGAGGGAGAGATCCACGCATGCCAAACTTGCTCCCAAAGCCTCTCCCTCCTCCAGGAGCCGGGGCACAGGGGCAGCAAGACACTGTGTGCCACGAAGTGACACACACTGAAGTAACATGTGGCTCAGCCACAGCGACTCGATTAATTTAAGTTAATTTCCTGCAGTTCTGTCTTAGTTTTCCAGCAGATTCAGGACTTAAAGGTTAAAGCGTAACCTTGTCTCAGTAGCTTGCTATTCGCTCCATGCAAATGTCTACCTACAGCCTGGTAATTACATGCATTTCCACAGAGCCAATCCGCCGTCAGCCTGACAGATACTGATCTTCCCGTTTTATTTTTAGCTCTGTGCTTCCCCCTCTAGATGCAAAAAAAAATTCTGTTTGTTCCATCTTTTGCTGCAGCCTCTTATTTCCCTGGCTCACCAGCCAGCTCCCGGCTCAGCCAGGCTGGAGCAGGGAGCAGCACGGGGCGACGGATTGGGCTGGCTCTGGGCTCCTGCTGGGTGTCCTGAACGGGTACCCCCCCAGGGTGACACTGGGCAGCCACCTCCTTTGGGGTCACCCAGGGAATTTGCCAGCCCTGGCAGCGAGGGGTGTTTAAATGGGAAACCGAGCTGAGACATAAAGAGCGGCGCGCTCCCTCGTAGGGGAGCTGGACACTTTCTCCTGGGGACATCTCCAGGTCACACACACCCAGCCAAGAGAAAAGGGGCCAAATCTGGCAAAATTCAGCCACGTGCTTGTGGCTCTGCAAGTCCAGGATTTGTCACCTCACAGGGGTGGGTGGCTTCCCCAGCTGTCCACCCACACAGGGCCACCCAGAAAGAGGAGACAACACCAGGAAAACAAGCACTGCAGGCAAGTCACCCATGCAGAGACAAAGCTCATTATTTGATATTTCCAACCCATAAAACGGGCGCACGTGAGACTGAGTGTGTCTGGTGCCACTGAGGCCAACGTGCTGTTGCCCTCCATGAGCTGCTCCCATGGCTTCAGGGAGGAGGCAAGGTGTGCAAACCACCAACAATTGTTGTCCTACAGAATTTTAGCCCCATGGGGCAGCCCCCCATCAAAGAACAGCCCAAAAGGCTGATTGTAAATTATGAGAGTTGGAAGAAACAGGGATCAGGTGGTTCTGCTCTGACTTTCCTTTTGGAAGGAGTCTGGGAGCATGGATGGGTTGGGCTTTGAGGGGTGAGGTCTGCATGCCTCTCTCCCACCCTCCCTGTCTCAAAAGCATATTTTAGACTTAAACCAGAACAGATTCCCACAAACTCTAATCATGTGATGGGGAAGGAAAGGCACTGAGGCGCAGAAGTGACACGTGAGGAGAGCGCTGGCTGTCGGCGTTCCAGCACGGAGGGCAAAGCCACCATGGCCAACGTCGGCTGTGGGACACGGGGAGCAGCTCAGGGACACTGAGAGGGTGAAAAGTGTCTGCACAGAGAAGAGAAAGGAAATCTGCGTTCAGGGAAGCCACATTAAAAAATGCATTAGGGCTTTTTCTAGACTAAATAGCTGAAGAGAAAGAGGAACATGGGTGGGATAAAGCAGAGGGAAGGGCTGAGTGTGGAATTGCAACCTCTATGAGACTCAAGTAAAAGTCAGAAGAGCTGGAACTGATGCATCTCCCCAAAACTGTGGACACTTCTCTAGTGTTCACTCCTTCATTGACTACCCAAGCTCTAGCCTCAGCCACATGGGAATCATAATTGTGTCTCAGACCTGCAGAGGAAGGATTGCTTGTCTTGTTGTTCTTCCAAGGATCCTCTTAGTCCCAAAATCATTAAAAAAAATAATCAAGAAATTATGATTTTACAGTTCCAGGGGAATCTCTTCAAACCCCACCAGCAATTCCCCTCCTTCATGTTTTGTAATAAATAAAGCACATAACACTCAGAAGCTGCTTATCCAGCATTCTTCAACAGGTGGTTTTGGGCAGTTAGTAGGAACATGGATTTTAGAGAGATCTGGACTGCACTGTCCCAGTTTTTCTGCTCTCACAGCTCCTAACCTGGAGGTCAATCTCACACATGACCAGGGAAGCAGGAGCCATCCCAGCACATGGAGTGGGCACTGGATGAGACCATGGGATGACAAAACAGGGAGCGCATGGGGGAAGGTCCTTATCCCCGTTACAGTGCTGGGAAAGCCAAGGAAGAGAGATCTTGTTATTTACTTAACAGCCCAAAGCTAGGAATCAAACTCAGATCCCCAAATCTCATCCTTCTGCGCCAAAATAAACAAATAAACCAACCACCCAACCTGCCTCCCATCGAGGAGGAGCTGGGGAACTCCAAGGGAGCTTTCCCCACCCTCCACACAGCTGCAAGCCCTGGCTGAGCTCTGCCAGAACCAATTCCTCTCATGACAACAAGTTCAGCCAAAGGAATTCAAGGCAATTCAATGAGAACAGGCTGGAGGAAACCTACCCCTTCACCACGTTTTAAAGCAAAACACCTTTAAATCTGAGAGTTTCTCATAATTGTGTTTAAAACAACTCCAAGCTGGCAGTGCCAGCCTGTCGTTCCAGAGCTGCTCTCTTGCTGCTGCCTCGTTTACTGGGTTTTTGACCACTATTTAGTCCCCATTTTCCTTTGTGTGATTCAGTCCTACCACTCCCACCTTCACTTGACATTTTAAAGGCTGGGTACCCCCAAGCCTCTTTCTTTGCATTTACACCCTTCTTTTGTAAAGGACAACTACAGTCTCTGACATAACATCATAACAGCAAGGTCTGCACCCAGGGTTGCAGTTGTTCTCTTGCATCCTGGACACCCCTGCAGAGTAAGCAGGAAAATCCAAGGCCTTAACTCTTTTAGCCTTTCCTCCTGCACTTATCTCTCAGGCTCCATGTCATTGCAGTGCTTTACTCCAAATCCCTTCCCAGTGGGTTTACACTTGGATGTCGCTGCAGAGCCCAGACCTGGGCACTGGAAAAGTGCTGTGAACACAACCAAGAGAGAAGGAACCAGGGTAGCGTCTCCAGGGCTGTCTGACACGTGGCCTCAGCATCTGTTGCCCCAAAAATATCAAAAGGCAGATCTTGCACTTACACAAGATGTGCACAACAGAAGGTTTTAGCCTTTCTGAAACCACAGCCAGCTTCAGAGCTGGGTCCCCAACAGCATCATTTAGACCAGTGCACTCCAGTCCTGGGGTGACATTTATTCCAAACCTTCTTCAGCTGTTCTGCAAGAAGCTCTTTCCCTCTGGATCTCTGTAGCAGTTACATCCACTTGGCGTTTTCCAGGTGGCATGGTTATTTCTGCCCTCCTAGAGCAAACCTTCCCAGGCTTTCCCTTTCCTCTTCAACTTCACTACCTTTCTGCATCTAATGAAAACATTCACTATGATGCAGGAGAGGGATCTAAACAGTGACCTGGACCATCCTGAGAAAAAGCCCACGATGGAAGATGTGACCCTCAGGTGGGTGCTGGGTGCTCCCATCATTCAGTCTATACCTGCTCACCTGCATCTTCCACTTGCAGGAACTCCCTGAAGCGTTTCAACCCACGGCTCTGTGTCTCCAGGGAGATATTTGGAGGCCCTGGACAGAACCAACCCTGGAGTGTTGTGTCCATTAAGTTCCCTTGGGCTGCTCTGACCCCCAGTAAGCTGTTCATGTGCCATGCCATGCTCCCTCCCACAGCCCTGACACCTCCATCAGCACCAGCTCAGACAACACAGGAGCAAATTTTTCACTCCAGGTGCGTTGCTGGGAGTGTTAAACACCAGCTCTCTCCTGCTGACAGCCCTACTCCTTCAGTAGAGAATTCTACCACGTGGACAGATGGAAAGTGCCTGGTCCAATGTATTTTTCTCCCTTCATCCCCCTTGCCCCAGGCTTTCCTACCCCATCCCACATTTCTCATGTGTCCCAGGTGAGAGGTGAGCTCCCGTCCCACAGCAGGGACATCTCTGACCTGCCAGCACAATGTTCCAGTGACAGCTACACAGACTCAACATCAACCCTTCCTCTGACTTCAGCAGGCACTGGCTTCATTTCTCTATTCCTCATGGCCTCTCTATTTCCTCATGGGCTGCTCTTCTGTTTGGGAGCCCTTGATTGTATCTGACAAGGTCTCCTAATTGTCTCCACTGATTTTACCAGAGACTGATTTTAAAAGCAGCTCAGTAACTTAGTCACTTCAATATCATTGCTGAATTCAGCTCCTTCATTTATTAATGTGCCTACTTTTGCTCTTTCTCCCCTGATATGGTTCCAAAATCCCTTTTTATTTCTCTTAACCCCTTTGGCTAACATTAACAAGCAACAACTCAGTAATATTTGATATTATATGTGTATAAATAAAAGCAGGAAAAGATCTTATTCACTCCTGTTATAGCTACTAAAGCAGGCCTAGGGCTCTGGAATAGCAGCTTTACTGCATACGTTAAATATCTCCATTACTTTATTAATGCACAGTGTTGGAATTTTATTGGATAGTTTGGGTTATTTACCTTCTAAAGTAACATGGGCATCACAAACCACGAAAAGAGGGTATTTAGTACCTTCTCCTTAGGTCTGCATCTCCCATTGTGTCCAATGAACACAAGACCACAAAAATAAAACCCCATGTGCTACATGTTCTTTCTTTTACTAGAGGTGGGGAGGAAGGGGAAGACCAGCAGTAATCCAGGCACCAACCCCATCCCATGTTTTTACTCAGGAGAAATTTGCAAACAGCAATCCCAGCCTGCTTTTACGGCCATGGTGATATGGCCAGCAACTGTAAAGCACCATTTGTCCAGCTAGAAAGAGGTTTTGGGGTACCCTTTATTCACAGCACAAACCCAGGGGTGACAGGAAAGAAGGGGAATAAAACCCCAAACAACTAAAACAAACAAGAAAACCCAGACAAAAATAGTTTTCAAGGGGAAATTTTTCAGCTTTGATATTTCATTAACCTCAAATAATGCCCAAAACTGTCAGTAAAACTCCAGTAATCAGAACCTTTTAGCAATGTGCCCAAAAGCTCCACTTCCAAAAGTCTTTGAAAGAATTAAAATAATCT
Source organism: Empidonax traillii (assembly GCF_003031625.1). Lineage (NCBI taxonomy): Eukaryota > Metazoa > Chordata > Aves > Passeriformes > Tyrannidae > Empidonax > Empidonax traillii. The sequence goes on from NW_020955227.1 coordinate 1,422,746, forward strand.
GGATAAGTTGATTTAGCCCCGATGGGAGGCTTCCTAACTCTGCAGGTTGGACTTTTATTTCTAGGCCTTTAAATTGCTGCCTCAAATTTTCCACAACCTTGGGCACTCAGAGACTCTGTTTCTTGCAGAGGGATGACCAGTGAAACAAAGGATATCACTCAAAAAAGCTGCCCCAGGGTCCTGTCCCCAAATCTCAGTGTTGAAGTAAGGGAGGAAATACCAAGGGAGAGCAAAAAACAGGCACGTGTGACTCAACATTTGCCTCGGTTTCCCCCACTCCAGCCAGTGCTAGTGCCCAGGGGGAACAAGAGACGAGAAGGTGGCTTGGGTGAGGTGACTTCCACAGGACAAAGCCCTTCCTGGGGGCTGAGGATGCGATGTGGGGATGGGAAGAGCCTGGGGAGGAAAGAGGCTCAGCCCCCACCTCTGCCAGGCACCCAACGGCCAGGCACGAAAGGATCGGGGTGACACAGCTGAAGGGTGAAATCCTGCCCAACACTGCGGCACTGGGCGGTTTGGGGTGAGCTCAGGTCACCCCCAGCAAGGCCGAGGGGATGGGTGACAATGACATCCCTGGCATCACACCCGAAAACCCTTCCCACCCACTTTTTTGGAGGCACAAAACGGGGGGAAGCGCAGACTTCCCCCATCGCCCTCTGCCACGCTCCCTTCTTTAAGTGCAGAGATTTCCACCGCCACCGCCTATATTTAAACACAGCCTGGTCCAAGCAGGGGCAGGGATCCTCTGGGGTGGGTTTTTTTCCCGGGGGCTGTGATTTTAGGCAGCGGCAGGGAGGCAGAAGCACCTGCTGCCACCGCCCCGGAGCCCGCAGAGGCTGCCCACAGACCGCAGGAGAGGGAGGGCGGGAGAGCAGGCTCCCCTTGCAAAGTCTGTCCTGTGCTGTCTAATAACACAAGGTGTCATTGTATACCCAAATCAGTGCCTGGAGCTTTATTTATAACAACTGAAACACAAAACCCAGCAGGCCAGAAACGGCAAAGGGAGCGAGGGAGCAGGGAGGGCAGGGACGCAGCCGGGCGAAATCTCCCTATTTAGCAGGATTTGCTTTGAGATTTTTCAAGTCGGATTGAGGCTGAAGGGGGGACTCGGGGGGCCACGGGAGGAGGAAAGAGAGATGAAAGGGAGGGAAGAGGGGGCTGAGAGAGCAGCGATGCCTCCCTGGCTGCGGCAAGGCGACAAGGCTGCCTCCACCGCGGAGCCCTGCGCGGAGTGATGCGGGTGCTTTGCTCGCAGCCCCCCCGCCACCCAGCAAAGGGAGGTGGGGGAGGCTCCAGCTCCCCTGGGACTCCTGGATCCTACAGCAACTCTCTCTTAAAAACTATTCCATCCCAGGACAAGCTCTGCAGCTCAACAGCTGGCTCCAATGGACTCCCTCTTGCATTGTGTCTGCCAACTTGGCAGGAGCCATCCCAAAGGGACTCGTCCAGCCCGGCAGGCAGCAGTCCCAGCGCGCTCCCTCAGGTGCTGCTCCTATCAAACCCAATGCCAGCGGCTTGCACGACCCCGCTCCTGCGAGAGGCTGAGCACCCCGAACTCTTGCTGAACTCAGTGGGAGCAGAGGCGGCTCGGCGGCGAAAGGTCCCAACCCTGCACTTACAGCATCGGGAGATGTGCTCTCCTCGGGTGGGTCCAGATGTTATCACCACCGCTGCCACCCCCGGCAGCTTGTTCATGTGCTCCCTTGTGCCGGAGGCTCCCGCTGCCGGCGCAGCGCCGGTGGAACAGCTCTCGCACTCTCCTCCAAGGCTCCTGGGCAAAGGCTGGCAGCTCTGCCTAAACCCCCTTTCCCCAGCAGCTGGAAGGAAGCCGCTGCCAGACTTTGTGCTGAAGCGGCTGAGGTGGGAGCATTCATGTCCCATTCTTCTGACTCACCGTGGAGGTGGTAAGCAGCAGCAGGAGGGAAATAATAAACAGCTGGAGGGGGTAAAGGGGGAGGTAACATCTTAAGGAGTTGCAGCCAGGGATGCCGTTTGGTGCTCACCTCCCCTGCAGATAGATATTTAAATCTCCAGGTGCAAAAGCCACTGAAAGTTCAGGCTGAGTCAGAGCTACAAAATTTGACCCACTAACAGGCAACAGAACAGGCCCTTTAAAAGATAAATCTGAATCCTGAGTCTATCTTGCACCAAGGGCCACTTTGGTCCAGCTTTGCCACTTCTGAGGACAGTGGGAGCCAAACCATGTTCCCTGCAAACAAACCAGAGCCAAGCTACAAAAGCAAATTCATAATCCATAAAGGAAACTGCTCCCATCAACTTGACCAGGACTTTAAAAACCCTTCCTTTCCTCCCACTCTATCCCAGTATTGGTCTCAGATGTTTTCCGACCCTTCCTTTGAAGAGGGGGAAACAAAACAACGCCAAACCCACAAGGCACAGGGGGAAGAGGCTTTCGCCTTCCTTCGCTAGCGAGCGTTCGCCCAGCTGCATCTGCTGCCCTCGGCCCCCCAAAGCCTACCTGCAGAATTACATTTGCAAAACTGTTGCCCAGGAAATGTGCAACTAAAATCTGTGAAATAAGCATGCCTGGAATCAGACGTTCCCAGTGTAGTTAAACGACCGTGCCTTGAAATCTGCCTGCGCGTTTAGCCACGCTGCCATGTACGGAGCTACGAAACAAAACGCTCGGCTTGTTCCACGTCCCAGCCTCACCACTGGGACTCTTGTTCCCTGCAAATAGGGAGCCCAAATTCCTTCCCCCCGGAGGGTTTTAGGAGTGTGGCAGCAGGAGGAACTGTGAGGTTGGGGCCCTGCCCTGGTGAACAAAGTCAGTCCGAAGGCTCGAAGCACCGTGCAACGAACTGCAGCCGCTCAGGAAATAAAAACCCAGCTGTCTCCAAGCAGAGGAAATAGAGAACCAAGACAGTGGAGTTCCCCATCTCTTCCACCACACTTGACTCTTCACAGGGCAGAGCTGGTGGGAACATGACCCCAGCAGCCTTGTTACAGCACAGTGAAAACAAGAGCTTTCGTGGGGAACAGTGGGACCCTAGAAAATGTCCACCACAGTCTGTCCTGTGGACGATGGAGCTTCCAGGGCAAGCAAATCATGTCAGTCACACATAGAGCATCAAGAGGGAGAAATGTGAGAAATGCGTGTCCCCTCAGCCCACAAGGGTTAGAGACACCATCTCTGGTTATTCCAGAAAAGGGCTTGGAAAGCCTGAGCCCCACTGGAAATTTCTGACAGGTTATTTCAGAAGGGTTTGTCCTATGCAGTAGTAGGCAGGACTTTTCCTTTTTCTTTTCTCAGGAGATTTTTGTAGATGGGAAAACATTTCTCCTTCCCCACTAGAGTAAACCACAGGACACAGCCTTCCCGTTTGCCTCTTTTCCCAGCAGCACAAAAGTTTTCACTCCATTTTTCCTTCCTGAGGAGACTGAGCTGCAAAGGCAGGTGGGCAGCAGAAAGGCAGGTCCCCACATAAAACCAAGGCTCCACTGCAGCTCCCAACCCCTCACTCAGAGTCCCCAGTACTGAGGGAAGAACTCAGGGTCAGGAGTCCCCCCTGAGCTCAGCTGCTCCCCAGGTTTCACACAGTGCCTACCCCTGTAAGGAGACACTGCGTGACCCAGGGGGTGTTGCCTCCTCAAGACAATTAGGCTGTGTTCAAACCACGACCTCGAGGAATCGGATTAATTACAGTGATGTTGAGCATGACTTTGTCTGCAGGGACAAGTCATGTTTGACATTGCTGCCAGCTGGTTACAGGTCTGGAGGATGAGCGAAACTGGAATGGTCCCTCCCCAGGCCAGTTTACTGGCACATGTTCAAGTGACAGGGCAGGTTTTGGAGAGAACAGCCAGTGTGAAAGGCTCAGCAAGCAAGACCTCACACCAGAACATCCACACACCGGGCAGATAGAAGTCACATAGCAGTGTCACGCTGACACACACGATTTGAAGGGATGGCCAGGGAGAAAGCCAGGATCTTCCAGCAAGCAATGGCCACCAACAGCCAGACCCCATGTTTATGGAGCATCCAAACAGCAAATTACTTAAATTGTTGTTTTAACACACAGATTGGGAGTTCTCCTTGTGGAAAGGCAACAGGTCTCACACGTGAAACAGCACATTACTCAGGCTGATCCATGAGTTCAGCTTGCATGCAAATAGCTGATGTTATTTCTCACCTACTGATGTGTCCTGGCCATGGGAGGATTTCACAGTCAGGCCAGAGTCACAGATGGACCTACAGGCTGGAATAAGGTCTCCCTGAAGGGTCAGTGTCTCCCCAGCCACCCTGGCTGCACCACCCTCGCTCCAGGCTGCCCACCTCCTCCTCCTCCTCCCAGGTAAGGCTCTGCCTCAAGAAGTCTGAAACAGTAACAAAAAACCCCCAAACCCAAGCTGATCTTTGAGGCCAAAAAAGGGCTTTGAAACAAAGGGGAAGGGGGGGGAGGTGGGGAAGGAATCTGAAGTTGCATCACTTGGAAATACCCGAGTGCTTCAGAGATGTATGTACATGTTCAGCTTCCTACTGTTTCTCGAGGAACCTACTTGGGAACAGCAAAGTGACACCAAAAGGATCCCAATGACATTTGCCTGAAGCAGATAAAAACAGCCTTGAATTTAACCCAAATGAGCCCCTGTGCCAAATACTCCCTTCTTTGGAGCTGGGCACTTTGAGGTTTGGAACTCCAGGCAGACGAGTGGGGCGAGAGAGGTTTGAAATATAAATCAATCAAGAGCTTTTGCCCTTTAGCTGGGCTCAAAACCAATCCAGAGACATTCTCCATTGTATTTCAAACATTTCTCAGAACATGGAACTAAAACTAGGTTTCGTTTCCTTCAACAGAAGTCACTGTGGCTCCTTCATGACAAAGAAAATAGATTGGAAGGAAAATCTTATTTTCAGTAAAGCTTTTGTTCTTTCAGAAAACCAGGCTACTTTCCAGGCAGCTTTCCTGAAGATAGATTCCTGCACCCAGCTCCAAGAGGTTACTCCTGCTGCCACCCAGGCAGGTGCACTGAAACCCACAAAAGCACACGTGGATGGTGTTGCCGGTGTGATCCCATTCAGGGAACGTGATGCCCTCTGGCCAGTTTGAATGTCAAGCCAAGACACACCTCCTACAGGGACCAGTCTGGGACCAGCTCAGCTGAGGAGACACAAGCCATTCAACCTGCTGGGCCAGGAGTGGACCTGGCCCGTCTTGCCCAGCCCCAGTGATGCAAAACGCTGTTCCCTGCTATCCCCTGCTCCCAGACAGACCTGGTTCTCCAGAGGCTCCCTTCTGCAAGGAGTAAGGCGGGAGGAGGGGAAATATGAAAACTATGGGCCTGATGCTCCATTTCCAAAGGCCGCCCCGTGAGCCACCCATCCAGACTGGGAGTGTCCCGACTCGACGCCCGCAGCCGCGGGAAGAGGATCCTCAGTGGGGCCGTTCCCTCTCCCCGGAGCATCCCCCGGCCCCTGCTCCCACGCATTCCCTGGCAGGCTGCCCAGCGCCGCTGCAGCGCTGCTCCTGCCTGCCTGCACGGAATGGTTAACCCGGCAGGAGGGCCAGGTGGCTCAGGTGTTCGTGCCAAGCAGCTCCTGCCTCACCTGCAGCGACTTGTCGAGGGGGGAGACGCATCTGCCCTTTCTTGTCGGGCTTCGGTCTGCCTGGGGAAAAGGGAGGAAAGGGATTGGGGAAGGGTAAACACAGCTTAGGCAGCTGCAAGTCCCGGCAACCAGAGGGCTGAGCAGGTGATTCAGAGAGCTGGGGGCCTGCAGACACCCTGTTCTCTGCCTCCCACCGACATCTCCGGTGGTGGCAGCAGCCAGGGAATTGCTGGCAGGAACGTGCTGGCTGATGGGGCCACAGAATCCATCGCTAGCCCAACAAAGGCAGGACAGGGAGTCTGCACTGCAGGGTCTGGGGTAAACTGCTGCTTCTTGCTCTGCCTTCACCAGCTCCCAGAGGACCCCAAAGAAGCAAGGCAGAGCATTGGTACGTCCCGTACCAGCAAAGCATCCAGTGCTTCGGGAGATGCTGTGACCTCCCTTTGGGAACATCCACGGTGTTGCCCCTATGGAAACACGGCTCTATTATAGCCCCAGACACGGCTCCACCTTTCTTGGTGTTACTCTCCTCCATGGGGCCACACTACCTCCCCAAGCCTCTCTACTCAACAGCTTTTGCCACCAATTCATCCCAGTATCAACAGCTTTCTCACACTTGAAAAAAAAAAAAAAAAAAGACAAATCTCAAGCAGATGGAATCTCATTCTTGCCTTTGCTTCCATCAGCCTTTCCTAGAAAATCATGGTAAATGAAGGAAAAAAGACTATTTTGCCCCAGAAGGTGGCTGAAGGTTTTTGATATGTAAGCTGATGGCTGTTTACATGAGATTCTTGCACGGTGCCCAATGGTCTCACAGACTTCACCTCCAGATCCTCTGCTGGGGTGGGGAACACCCAAGTTGGAGCTGAGCCCCACTGCATCCAGCCCAGGCTTTGCAAGGGCTCCAGACAGAAAGGCTCAGCACCATGGGTGCTTGGTTCCCATGCAGCTTCAGACACAGGGAGGAAAGAGCCTTTCCAACTGCAACCACCTCACTGGAAAAACATCCCTAACCTCCCCTGAGACCTGGGAACCTGCCCAGCCAACCAGTCCGGAATATTCTGCCTGGGTGAACGAGGTCTCAGCCCAGCACAGGGCAGGAATGTGAGAGATGATGTGAGCATGTGGGACAGGCGGGGGGAAAGGGCTGGACAGTCATGGAAGGGCAGTGGTTCCCTCAAAATGAGGCCACTCTCAGGAGGAGTCATGCGACGTCTCCCCAGGCACGGCTGTCTCTCCCCTCTGCAAGGACCTGAGCTGGCCCTGCATGAGGAGGGGACTCGCCACTCCTGCAGTCCTGGGAGCTGCTGGCCCCACACACAAGGTGGGCAGGGCCAGCCAGTGTTTGCTTTAGGGCAGGACGAGTCCTTGGTGCAAACCCAGGGAGCTGCTCAGCTCATGCTCCATCCTTTCTCCACCCAGGGTTACAAATGCCCTGGTGCACAGGGCAGGGTGCAGTTTCCTGGCATTACAGGCATTTATATATTTTTTTTTTTTTTTTTCAGCTTGCCAGCCCTGGAAACAGCCAGAACTCTGCAAATCCTTCCCCTACCTGCCTGCCCTCTCCTCTCTGAGTCAGGGAGGGCAGTAACCCATTGCAACCCCTCGCCTGACAGAGCCACACTGCTCAGAGCTGCCCCGGGGAGATGGGAGAGCCAGTCTGACCGGCTCAGACCTCACCGAGAGCTCCCTGGGCGAGCAGCCTTCCTCACCTGGGAAGCCCAGGGAGACCTGTGCTCCCAGTTACCTCCCAAGCAGGTCAGGACGAGAGCCCTTCATTGCCCAAGCCTTTGGCTTAATTATTTTCATTCCTGTCCCCACACCCTGCCCATAACAGCAGGGATGCCTATTAACAGCACACACGTTTTGGAGGCTCTGCCCTGTCTGCCAGCAGTTCAGAGGAGGTGAAGTGGCCGAGCTGGAAAGGGCTTTGCAAGTGCAACCAGCAAGTTTGAATCCAATTTGGTAGGCACCATGAGCATTTGGGGCAGGGTAGGTGAAATGGTGGGGTAGGGTTGTCCAAAAAACTCCCATTGATCCCCAAGCGCCATCAGCATCTCATGTGGTGAGGGCTAAACACGCCTTGAACTTTTAGCCTAACCAGCAGGAAGGGAATATTTAGATACGGGGAGGAAAACTGTGTGCAGGGAGGGAAATATCAGGATAAAAAACCCTAAAAGAATTAAATAAGAGGAAAGAAGGGCTGGGAGAAAACAAATGTGGGTAGAATAATCAGGCTCTGGCAGCAGTTAAAACTTCCATGTGTTTAGATCCCCGAATCGATGGTTAGAGATGCTACAACAAATGTCACCTTCATGTGAGCACCAGAACTGCAATTTTCTCATCCTCCCTTTTATTTTTTTTTCCCCCACCCTCCCTGTGTTGAAGCCTGTTTGGAGGACAGCCTGTTGGGGGCAACCCCTTTACCCAGCAGACACAGGTTTTTTCCCTGGGTTCCCTCTCTCCTCCTCTCTGTCTCTCCTGCACACACCGACTCCCTGTCAAGTTTCTGGCTGATCCAGAGGGAGACTTCGGTCCTGCCAGCTCCAGCATCCAACTGCTCTTCCCGGGCCCGGGAGCTGCAGTAACCATAGAAACTGCATCCAACGCGCAGGCTCCGCTGGGGGGGCCGATAGGATGCTCAGACACATGCACAGGCAGGTAGGGACCAGCCAAAGCTCCGCCAAACCACCTCCAAACGATGCCCAGGTCAGGGAGAGGGTGAGGCAGAGGGGGAACGATGGAGGCTTTTCTCCCAGAGCCTCCCAGGGCAGCTCAGAGCAGAGTCGGGAGTGTTTCGTCTCCGGGCTCAGAGCTGGCTGCAGAGCTGACGGTGCATTTTACGGCGCGCGGGGAGATCGGTGAGGTAATTGGGAGGATTCTGTTGCAAAGCTTTGTCTTGGTCTGCCCTGCATTTTATCTGCAGACTGGATGGGTACCCAGGGCTCCCGCTGGCCCGAGAAGTAATCAGTCATTAATCCTCCGGTCCTTTTTGCACCGTGAATATAAACAGGCCAAATCCTATCCCCGGCTGTGCTGGGGAGAGGCTTTATGTTGATGGCTCTGGCAGCAGCACACATGCCTCCAAGGGCAAGATTTGGACCAGCACAGTTAGTTAATGAGCTGATCCAAACATTGCATTAATTTTACACCCTTCCCAACACAGACATAACCCCTGCTTTCAGCAGCACAACCCAAAGCGAGCTCGAACCACAACCACCCCTTCAGACATCTCACTTTGAGCCCTTAAATCCATGCATGGGTACAAAGAGGCAAAATTTTCAGAGTCACTGGGCACAGCAGATGCTCGGTGTCTACGAGAGCCAGGCAGAGTCCATTTCAGTGACATGAAAGAGGATCAGAGGGGGTCTGGCTAGGGAGGGTGGGGAAGCACTCTCTGCAGACACCCACGTGCACACCATGGGGCAGGAGGTGGCTCTGGCAGCCACAGAGGAACCTGGGACTAGACACTGGGATGGCACATGAAGGTGGGCAGACATATTAGTGGCTTCACCAGCTGTTGATGGCATTTCTCATCCCTCTTACCCCCCACGATCGAGGGCTTTTCAGAGCACCACGACCTCACCACGGGGCTTTTTTCTTCCCTGTCCCTTGTCCCCATTGCCCAGCCATCACGGTAACCAGCAGAATGACCCTCTCGCCTTTGCACTGAGACAGAGGTGCTCGGCGTAAGCACCTACGGGAAGGTGTGGGGACAAAAATACCATCAGTCCTGCCTTTTTAACACCATAAAAAAAAAAAAAAATAAAAAAAAAAAATAAAAATAAGGTCATGCAACTGCCAAGCTCCCTCCTTCCTTCCCCCTCTCCAAGCCATAAATACTCCACAAAATCCCCACACGCAAACAAGCCGTGGCCTCCGGACAAAGAGGCCCAGCCTCCAAATGGCCACCAGGTGCCTATTTTGGGCTGTAGCTCGGCTGGGGTGGAACAAGCGGGCTCAGCTGTCCTCCCTGTCCGCAGCCCACAGCCCGGCCGGGCCTCACCCCCAGCTCCAGCCCCTCAATGGCCCCATTGTTCAGGGCTGGGAGCTCAGCTGCGACGGCCGGGGCAGCCCGTCTGGCTCCCTGACATCCGGCAGGGTCCAGGGGCCTCCACCATGGCAGGGGGGGATGCCAGCCCCTGGCTCAGGGCACCCCACAGCCCCCCAAAAGGGGAAGGAGACAGGGCTGTGTCCCACATAGGCAGAGCCAAGTTGGGGTATCCTCCCTCTCTAGGGCTGTCATAAGGAGCTCACAGGTCAAGGCATGGCTGCCACTTCCTTGCTGGCTTCTGGGGGCATTTTTGGGAGAAGAAAAGGGTGATACAGCATGACGAAGCACAAAGAAATTGAGCTTTCCTCTCTCATCCCAGAGACACAGCTTGAAATCTCCCTGCTTCCCAAGCCAGCTCCCCTTCTCTTGCTCCCCGTGCTGAACTGGGGGGTGAAACCAATCCCACAGCACCTCCTGACTCTGAAACAGGCCAAGGGATCGAAGGGCAGGCACACACACAAACCATCAGAGCAGCCAAGAGCAGACCCGAGCACGGGCTGGCGTCGGGGCAGACACACCTGAGCAGATCCCAGATCTGCAGGAGATACCGGCACCCAGGGAGCCTCCCCGAGCTCGGCACCCTGCCAGCCCAGCGCTGCCGAAAATCAGAGCCCTCGAGCTACAGCGAGGAGAGGCTCCGGCACCCTCCGCCCAACCCTTCAAGGACTCTGCTTGACACACAGACACCTCCACCAGGAGCTGAAATTTTCCGAAAGGAAGGACTGTGTCGGCGTTTCTTTGTAAACTCCCAGCAATTTCCTCCTGAAAGATGCAAGCAAAGGGCTGAAATAAATCCCTTCCTTGTGCAGCGTGAGGGCAGCATCCTCAGCAAGCTTCAAACACCACCCGAGGAAACACGTTAAAGGGACTACAGAAGCTCAAAAAGCAGCCCAAGGCATCTCTATGCCAATGTTCTTTCTGGGCCAGAAGAGGTGAGAATGCCTTGTGAGCAGCAGTGGGACATCGCTTTGAACACCCACGTGACACACGAGGGACTGTGTCCTCTACTGTGTCACATCACAGTGTCTCACTCCGTCCCTGTTGCAAGGAATCACTACAGCATCCAACCCCGGGCCAGCCATACCAATTTAGCCACAGCAGCCAGGACAACCCTCTGTCAGTACTGGCACAATCCAAGGGGTCACCTGCATCAAACACATCCCCATCAAACCTCCCGAGCCAGCTGCATGCAGCAGTACCATCACGTACTGGTTGGACTGGCAGGCGATGCCTATCGATACGAGATGCGCCTCCTTTCTGCACAGCTCATTTCTCTCTCCTGAATGAGAATAGCTTTCCTGGCAGCGCCGGGAGCCCACGCGCAGGAACAGCTTGCTGTCTGTACTCGGAGCAGTGAAGTTGCAGAGCAGCCCAGCACAGCCAAGCCCAGCTTTACTGAGCGCTTCAAACAATGCTCTGGGTGTTTCAATAGCAGCTGTCCTGGTGCAAGGCTGGGCAGACCTGAACAGGGACCAGTAAAGCAGAGAGTGGTTGGGATTCTCCCTCAAACATAATGTCCCCACAGGGGCAGGGAGGCCCTCTCACATGGGCCTGACACCTCCCTTTGCCACACAGGGTCTTCAGTATCTTTTGTGAAGGTCATTTAGCCATTACTTCTTTCCCCTCTATAGATCTCTTATGTTTTTGGCTGCCAGTGACCCACCCCTCAGCTCACAGAGAAGGAGCTACAAAAACAGCCATATGCTGCTGAAGACCTGGAAAATCCCTTCAATGGGCCTTGCAAATTCAGGAGATGTTTTTGTTAAGCAAGCTTTGTGGGCTGGTCTTTCCCAAGCCCTGCTGGAAGCAACAGCAAGCAGAGCACACTCCTGCCAAAACCCCTCTGGTTGCCCCTTGCCCTGTAAACCCCAGCTCAGGTCATCCCAGAAGGGTTTTGTTTGCTATTGCTGAATCCAAGCATTGAGGAAACAGAGCTTTAGTAGTAGAGAGCAGGATGATGCTATTTATGTGTCTTCCTCAAGTAGTATTGCCCGAATAGCCTGGAAGATACGTCACCTTCCAGCAGCCAGTCGGACGCAGCGATAACCCCATGCCAGGTCTCTGCTCTGACAGCTCCAGAAGATGATTCACCAAAGAGATATTCAACCCAGGATCTCCCCATCCAGAGGGAATACCCAGTGATCTGATCTCTCAGACACTATATTTTACTCAGCATTTAGCACTGGCAAAACACTTGATAGGACCCAGAGGGATTTCTGCATCTGCTGATCCGCTGCCTCTTCTCTCCGTTCCTCTCCAAGTTTTCGTTGTTGCCTTGAATTTGACTTCAGCCTGTTTCTTTTATGGTGTGACGCTGATAGGATCACAACATATCTTCCCAGAACTTTTAAACCTACTGACCCACTTCCAGCCAAGTCTGTCGGGGCAGGTGCAGACCTCAGAGATAACATTCCTGCAGCCACAGAGAGCGACTGTGGGACAGGCTGGGGCTCAAACTCAGTTTAGACGTCATATAACACACACAGAGCAGGACATGAAGTTTCCCTCCCCCCCCCCCCCAACCACAGAGAAACAAAACAGAACA
>NW_020955227.1:1435027-1524986 GCF_003031625.1 Empidonax traillii
CTGAGCTGCCACATCACAGCAGCCATGGGTTTCCCAGCAGAGCTGCCACAGCACTGGCAGCAGAGGTCCAGCAGCAGAGAGGTGGGTGAATCTACAAATCGCTCCTGACACATACCCCACACCCAGAGTACTCTCCCCTGCCCTGCTCACCACCACACACCTTCCCAGGTGCTGCTAAATGAAAAACAACCAAGAAAAACAAGGGAATGAGCCATGGGTACAGCACAGGAGAGATCAGGAACATCACAAACATCTCATGTTCCTGCAAGAGCAGAGTACATCCTGGGAAAGGGATCATGCCCTGTGCTATAGAACAGGTTTCCTGCCAGCATAGTCAGGGTCAGAAATTTCAAGCCTCAGGGCAACAACCCCACAAATAGGCATCCTGGAGATCTAACACGCCTGAGGTGCACTGCATTGGGTTTGCATGGCAAGGGGTGCTTCTCTGAGAAACTGCTAGAAGCTGCTGGAAGCTTCACTTATCTCCAACAGAGCCAATGCCAGCCAGCTCCAAGACAGACCTCCAATGCAGCACCGCTGGGATAACATGTTTAAGAGGGGAAAAAAATCCAACAAAAAACTCCAGAGCAACTGCAGCCAAAGAGAGGAAGGAGAATATGTGAGAGAAACAGACCCCAAGGTCTGTTGGGCTGCAGACCCCAAGGTCAGTGAAGGAGGGGGAGGAGGTGTTCTGGAGCAGATTTCCCTGCAGCCTTGTGGGGAAGACCATGGAGAGGCAGCTGTGCCCCTGCATTAACTCCCACCCAGGAAGAAGGTGGGAGAGGGGCACAGGCCCATGCTGGACCTTCTGTCCTGGCAGGACAGTGCCTGGCTCATACCCCATCCCAGCCACCAGACCATCTTTGCCACCAGTTACTGCTCATGCCAGTCATTAGGGATGAGCCTCAGCCCGTGGCTCACACAGCCCTGCCCAGCTGGCTGCCCAATTTACTCCACCTGCCCCAACTCTGGATGCGAATCCACGTCAGATGATCTGGAGTTATTATCTGATTAGCCTATTTGATATTGCAGTGCCTGATTCAATACCTATTGAAATCAAAGGCCCCTTGATCTCAACAGGCACTGAATCAAGCCCTGGCTCCCTCCAGCCGAGCACAACCATCCCATCTCCGCTGGTTACTCCGGCAGCCCAGGCCACCGCTGCATAATTAGAGGGCACAATGCTGGGTTTAACCCAGTGCACCAACATGGCTTTTCTTATCAGCTGTGATTTTTCCCCTTGCTTTGGACTTCGTTCCAGAGGAGTTAAGTGCTATTAAAAGCTTCTGTAACCATAGAATCATAGAATTGTTTAGGTTGGAAAAGACCTGTAAGATCATCAAGTCCAACCATTAACCGCTCGCACCTGAGGATCTCCAAGCGCTGCAGAGACACCGGCGAGTTATGTTAGCATCTCTCCTCAGAGGGTCTGGGCAGCTTTTAACACAAGACAGAAATGAAAGCACTGGGAGATTAAACTAGGTCCATCCCAAAACATCCCTGGACCCAGTTACCATCCTACTTTCACTGCAGAGGCAAGTCAGAAGTAACTACCCCAAGTCGCAGGGCTGGAAGGAGAGCAGCAACCTGGCCCGTTGCACACAAGCTGCAATTTGAGATGCTATTTATTTTTCTTTTGCTCATTCAGGAGCAGAGCTGCCCGTGTTAGCAGCCACGTAAGTCCTTGGCTCCTTGGGGCCCAGGCTGAGAGACAAAGCAGTAAAGGGAAGAGCAAACCGGAGAGCGCTCCATGCTGTGTAAAGGAGTCAGGGATCCTTTCTGGGAATCTGGCACCTGTGCCTGATGTATTCTGGAGCAAAAGGGGACACAAGATCCCAGCCTTGCCACCCTGTGGAGACACACATTCCTCAGTTCAGCCTTTTGCAAAAGGAATTTGAGGCAGCAGGAAGACATCCACCAGGATCTGGCCATGTGTGACTGAGCCTTGGTGTCTGTCTGATCCCAGAAACCCCTTCAGGTGGTAACACGGGAGAAAAGAGAGACTAAGAGGTCCCCTTCAACAACATCCCCTTTCCCCATCTTCCAAGCTGTCCTAGAACAGGGGCTGGGAGATAGCTCCTGCCTCCAGCAGAAGAGATTCACCATTTGCTGCTCCAGCAACAGCCAAGACAGTAAAAACTGTTGCATGAGCAAGGAGAGAGGGATGGGGCTGGGCAGCAAGCGAGATACACCCTCCCTTGTTAGAGCAATCACTTCCCCTTCCGCTCTGCCAAGAGCAGGAAAATCCCTTCCATAAATAAAACAAACAAACAAATAAAATAAAACCCTGAGTTTGGGGGAAAGCTGAAAAATCCGGCACTAACCCAAGGCAGCACGTTGGCTGGGTCCTGCCAGTTGGCAGCAGGGCTGAGCAGCAGGAGCAGTGAACAGTGGAGTTCACAGCAATGGGCACTGGGAGCTGTGGGGAGGGTGGTTTACAGGCCAAAAAGCGGCTTTGCAAAAATGGATCTTCAAATATTTGCTCTGACGTGTCTTGAGTCCCATCTGCCGTGGCAGTTAAATGCTTACAGTCCTCTCATACGTCCAGGTACTGCAGCAATTTGGGGAGGGTGGCTGTGGGACAGCAGCGATTCCCTGCCCAGACCCAGGGTCTCCGAGCACAATGCTGATATTTCCGTGCAAAACCAACCCCTTCCTCCCTGAGCTGTAGAAGAAACAGATGTGAAAACCAGTTGTTCCTTTCCCAGCTCTCAAAGAGGAATGATAATACTAAGTTAGTAAAAAAACCCAGATCTGCTCGTTTTGATGATGATGGAAACACCTCCATCTGAACCAGCTAGTCCAGAACAAAGAGTCAGGGGGTGGAGAATTGAACAAGCATCATCACAAGAGGAAACCCTGCTGTCTATCCTGGTGGTCTGCAGCCTGGACAGACCTCCAGCCACTCATGGTGAGCCTGAACTCCAGGTTCCCAAAGAGCAGCAGGGAAAAGTGGTTCCCACACGGCAGATCTGGCACAAGCTTCCCAACTGACTTCCTGCTTGGCAAAAAGAAACATGAGAAGACTGAATTCCTCCAGTGCCAGGCCGGATGCCTTTGGGCTTTACAGAGTCCTGCTGAAACTCCTCGATCCTTTCAAGCATCTCCAGCAGGCTAAGACGAGGTGGAGGAGATCTCCACATCCTGGGGCAGAAGGGGAGAATTTCAGCCTGGGCACCCAGGAGATGCTGGAGGCACAGAGCAAGGAGATCCCGACACAGGAGAGGCAGGTTAGCACTTGGATTCCTACTGGAAAAAGGGCAAAGAACAAGGATTTGGGTAAGAGAGGATAGGCGGCATGGAAGCAACAGGAGGCAATGGGAAGGAGGGCAGAGGGATATCTGAAACCAAACAAGCCTGTTCCCTGCATCAGCCACTACAGCTCCAACCCTGGGCTGAAGGACAAGGACTTTCTCTGCAAATGGGGCTCAGCCTGATCTGTGGCACAGCCAAAGCTGTGAACTCAAGAGGAGCCAGAATACTTCCAGAAGGGTTTGCTGCACAAGTGGTGCCTTTCCTGCAGGCACACAGCCTGACAGAAGAGCTCATGGACCAGCCATTGCTGCTGACTCCTTAGCAAAGGCTTTTTGTTGGGTTTTCCAACTCCAATATCCATCCCTTTCTGTGTTTGGGGACTCTGCTCCTCCTCAGCACAGAAATCCCCCCAGTTCTTTCACAAAAGCAGCAGTTGTCAGTGTCAGAGAGTCTCAGGATGCCCCTCCTCACTCCTGCATGGGATTTCAGGGTGACCAAAGGCATTCTCTCAGTGCCCCCCAGCTCCTCTTGTCCAAGGACAGTATTCAGGGCTGGGAGCAGATGCCTGACCAAGCTTTTATGGGGTGTCAGCCTGGGTAGAAATCTCGCCTCGATGCCTGGAGCAGGCAGGCAGTGCAGGCAGGAGGTCACAGTCCCCTCCCAGGAACAGCTCAGCACCACACAGGGAGCAAAGGAACATGATTCAGGCACAATTTCTGGCTCAGAAATGGCCTGAGCCTGCCCTCATCCAACCTCTCTCGCGAGCTGAAATCACAGGGTTTCTAAAGCTCCTTCACTCTAGGAGAGCAGACAGCTGCAGCAAGCTGGATTCCTGACCGTGCTGCTGTAGGGCCTTCATTTCCCAACAACTGCCTGTCTGGCAGAGAAACACCGGCTGACCTTCCTCACACAGCACCCAACCTCACCTGCACCGACCTGCCACCACCCCCAGCACCCTCCTGCCTCCCCCACCCCTCCTCCAGCCCCCCCAGCACCAAACAGTCACTGATGAAGAGCCTGAAGGTGCACCTACAGCACAGGGGAGCAGCGATCAGGCTGCTTCATTTTCTGTTCTCCTCCTCCTCTTCTGGCTCCTTGCTGAGGCACGAGAGCCTTCTCTGCACCCTGCGCTGCTGAGCAGCCTCCACCTCCCCAGCTCCAGGAGAAGCCTTTCCTCTCCCTCCCTTCGCACTGGGTCTGCTGAGCAGCTCGGAAGCAGCCTGCATGAAAGGTACTGACAAAATAAAGTTGGATTGTACTGCATTATTGAAAAAGTGACCTCCAGTGGTCAATAAAGCCTTTGCCCACCGTTTCCAGGCAGCGGTGCCTGTTGTCAAGCTCTGCCGCGGTTCAGCAGGACGGCAGCTCAGTCTCTCCCGGTCCCAGCTCCCACGGGTGGCTCGTTAAAACTCAGACTCTGCACTTTGGTAACGAGGAGCTCAAAGCACTTTAATGCACGGATGCAATCATGAATGCAAACAGGCTGCAGGCGAGAGAGCAGCGCTAACAGCAGGCTGTTCCCCAGCCCCAGCCCTACAGCTACTGGCTTTAGGCGAACGCGCGGGGTCTGATAAGAGAAGTTGGCAGAAGGCACAGTTCTAGGATGAGGCATTTTTTGGTTTTGCTGCAAACCCTCAGCCTTGCTGTGTGGGGAGAAGGAGGGGGGTCCAAGGGACAGCCTTCCCTGTGTCTCAGCAGTGCCGAGCTTGGCATTTGAACCAGGAGGAGGCTGAGGGACCCCGCCAAGGGAGCACACAGGTCCCCCTCGAAGATGCCCTCCTCTGTGCCACAGCATTTCCACTCCTTTCACATTTGATTTCCATGAACAACTGCACAACCAGCTTCCTCCTTCCCTCCCCTGTCCCAGCTGTGGGAGGCAGGTCTGTCCCAGCCATGTGAGACCCCGCTGGAGGTGGTTAATCCTGGCGTGGAGGAGGAGCAGCCCACCAGCAGCACCCCAGCACCCCATTCTCCACACTGGAGCCTGACAACACCTTGCCTGGGGAGAGCAGAGCTTGTTTCCCCTTGCATGACACGTGGAGATACAGGGGTGCCCCACTGCACGCACACACAAGCAGCCCCACGGCACTGGGAGGAACATGCACGGGACATGGTGACTGCCCGTTGGTAGGATCAGAAAGTCCCCCACGCTGGAGAGCCCAGGTGCTCCCCTGCCTGCAGATCCAGTCCCCTCTTCCTTCCCCATCTCCTGTTACGACCTCAACAAGGCAAGCAGCACCTCCTCAATGTCCCTCTGGCACAAGGCCAGCTGGGAGGGGTAAGTGAGGGGATCCCTCATTGGGATCAGCTTCAGGTAAGACCCAACTGCAATAAGCTGAGTCTTCTCAGGGCAGTAGATGAGGATGGAGAAGAGTCAGCATCCCCAAGGGAAATGGAGGGAAAACCCCAAAGCAGCCCAGCTCTTAAGGATCCTGCAACATCTGTAAGTGCCACCACAGTGAGGGATGCCTGCCTGCCTCCCTCCCTCCCACTTTGAAGAGGAGCATCCCCTCCAGGTCCCGTACCCTCTCCAAACCAACCCTGTTCAGGGACAATGTCCTCCCACTTCATCTGAGATCTGGGCCCAGGGTACATCCCCAACACCTTCACAAGCCAGACCACGCTGGGATGAGCCCCACACACCTTGGCAGACACTTGTGAGGGCAGTTGGAGTCTCTGCAGCATCATCTCCCCTTCCTGCCAGAGAAATCTATCCAGGGCAGATAACAAGCTTCACACCCACATTGCAGAGGGGGTCACCAGCCAGTGGGGTCTGCAAAACGTGGGCAGAGAGGAATGGGGGGAGAAGGGGCTAATTAACCATCTTCTTCCCCAAGGGGCTTGGTTCAGACAGAGAGAAAGATTGAAAGTCCCAAGGATGCAAGGGATGGTGGAAGGAAAGAATCCCCTTCAGACACCACAGATCTCATAAGTACTGTTAGCCATGGACATGATCTAGCTCACCAGGCAAGAAGATAACCAACAAAATGTTGTCCTCCTAAATTTAGCAGCCACCGTGTGTCTCATCTCCCAACCCTTCACCCTCACAGCCCACCTCCAGAGCTGTGCAAGGCTAATTTCCATCAAGGGCTGTCTTGGAAGAGACTTCTGTTTCAACCCACCTGCCAAGTACAGCTTGCCTTCCCCAGATCAGCCCCCCTGTTCCACAGCGTCCCAGGAGCACGGACCCAGTTCCCCTCCACCTAAAGCAACATACCCATGGGACAGTGACGTCAGCTGCCTACATACCACCTGCAGAGCAGCCTCTCCTCACATGGAAATGTGCAAACTAGGGGTGTCTAACAGTCACATTTATTGTATTCCATTGGTGGATCCCAGGATTATGCTGGGGACTGGAATTCCACTTGTTTGCCTCTTTTCATGGTGCTGATGGACAGGCAGGACCAAGTGTCACTTTGCAAGGGTGCAGACATTGCTCAGGGCTCTGGTGGAGTCTAGATCCTGGATGGATCCTCCATCACTGGCAGGACCCATCTGGTCACACTCAGCCACACAAAACATCCATTTTTTTCCAGAGAGATGAGCACACACTGTGTGAGTCAAGCCTGGGTTTGGGGATGTCAAAGACAGCCACCTCCAACCCCCTAAAGTTCTGACTTCCAACCAAAAGCTGAGGCTCTCGGCTGGGTGGAAGAGAGGGACAGGGTGGGATCCCACTGGTGCTTTTGCAGGTCTCATTTGGAACTGCACCAGCACAACCCTCCACAAACAGGCATCATATCCAGCCTTTGTCCACTGCTCCATCCCTGGCAGATCAGGTCTATCAGGTGAATCTGGGCCTAAGTTACAGCTTTGCAGCTTCACGCTTTAGAAGCTTTAAATAATAATAAGTCATAGCCTTGCATCTCAGATCAAGCTCCCGTTTGGATCATCCAAGCCCCAGCTGGGAGTGTTAAACCAGACAGGCAGGACCAGAAAAGATTCCCATCCTACCTCTGCAAAGAGGAGCCTCCACTCCACACCCTTCCAGTCTGCCCCTGGGGTATCTGTCTGACAGGCGGAGCAAAGCTTTGTTGTTTAAGGCAGCCTAATCCTGCAACCTTCACACTGGTGGGGCCAGATCCCAGCTCTCTCGATATCCCCCAAGGCTGGGCCCTTCCTAATTAGTCCAAGGCTGGGATGCAGCTGGGAAGGGGGGATGACTGCAAGGGCCAAGAGAGGGGACACAGCTCAGGGCCA
Source organism: Empidonax traillii (assembly GCF_003031625.1). NCBI lineage: Eukaryota > Metazoa > Chordata > Aves > Passeriformes > Tyrannidae > Empidonax > Empidonax traillii. Next base: position 1,442,483 of record NW_020955227.1, read on the forward strand.
TCGCTCGGGGCCACCACCAAGCTGTGATAGCTCTTCCCTTTTCTCTGTTCCCTCCTGCCACCCCTCTCGGCATCGCCAGGCGAGCAAGGCTCAACCCGAAACTGCAGCAGGGCTGTACCTGCACGTGTGGGTGAGTCAGAGCTGTCCGGCCCCAGAGACCCGCACCAAGCCCTCCCCCACAGCCCCTTCAGCTTCTGCCTCCTTGCCGTGCCCTCACCAGCAGTTTAAAGAGGGCTTCCCCACTCCACCCCCTTTTTCTCCCCTGCTCTTTTTTGTCTTCAGTCCTTCTGGTGGGTGGGGAAAATCCCGGGTGTCAAACTTCAAAAGGGAAGCCTGGGTTCACATTGCATCCGTGTCCAACACGCTGCCTCACCACGGGCTCTGCCCACACCCATACCCGGGGCTGCCAGGAGCTCCCAGGGGCAGTCCAGCACTCCCAAAGGATGTGACCACCCTGCTGCCTCCCCTCTGAGCCTGGTTCAGCAGGAGATGTCCATTTGTCCATCCACAACTTGGTACACCAGCTAAGCCAGACATGAGAAAAGGGTTTGGACATGGAGCCCTTCTCAGGGGGTTGTGGGGCTGGGATTCAGCCCCCTGGCAACAAGCCCACTCCAAAAGCAGAACTCCTGTAAATCAGCCCTGCAGGAAGGAGAGGGAACCCCTTTACCTACTCCCTGCTTACATCACATCCCTGACAGCAGCTCTGTAGCACAGTGTTGCCCTGCCACATGTGCCATGAGACATCTCAGTGGCACAGAACAGCCCTAGGATGCTTCACACCAAACATTTCGCTTTGTGCATTTGAATTCCACTCTTGGTCTGGTTGATTTTTGCCAAAGACTGTGCCCACCCCAACAGATTGGCTGGAAAAAGGAAGAAGCACAAGACAAAGGAAGAGGCACAAGATGTCCTTAGTGTTGTACAGCCAAAATCCAGGAGGCACAAGGCAGCAGCTTGTCCTCTGCAAGGGCTCAGGCAGGGATGAACAGCTGGACAAAGCCATCCACACCAAACCTGCTGTGCTGTGCAGAGCTCGGGTGCTCTCTGCACCCTGCAGAGCCAACCTGGGGCAACAGAGCCACCAATCTCAGCCTTGTGTTGTTCTCACCCACAGCAGCCCTGGTCCACACAAACCTCCTCCTTCACATCTCCTGGTTTCCAGATTACCAGAGCAGGGCAGTTTGGACCTGGTGCTTTCATAACAAACCTATTTTCTTTCCCTCAGTCACCTGCAACAAAGAAAACCAGGCACAACTAGACAGTTGAAGGAGATGTAACATCTCTCTGATTTTTCTATTGTACTCCTGAATAGTAAGTGAAAGCCTATTCACAGCTGATTTGGTTCTGTTTTCGGTGGCATGAGACCCTCAGGCTTCACGTGGAGATGAGCTCTCCCACAGAAGAACTGGCAGGAGCCAGCCCTGCAGAGTTAGGAGCCAGGCTGGTCCTGAGAGGTGAGTCACAAACCCCACACTGAGAGGAAAACAAGGATGCTTGGAGCACGGGAGCCCAAACCTCTGAGCCTACACCACGAGCCCCACAGTCAGAGACTGGAAACAGCTTCACTCCCTGCCAGGAGCAGAGAGAAACGTCAGAGCGGCATTTTGTTGAAAGGGGATGAGCAGGAGCGTGGGAGGATGTGTTGATGCTCCCTCCCCAGAGGAAAGGGCACAGCTTTCAGTGAGAAAAAGCTGTCCTGGCTGAGTAGCTGCACTAGTGAGGATGAGGAACACTGGACAGGGAGCGCTGCAGCCTCCTGTGATGCCCAGGATACATCAGGGTAGCTCTGACACACAGGTTGACCCTCAGGATCTTTGGCAGCAAAGTTCTGCCAGCCACCACCCTGCGAGTATGTGCACCATGAGGTTAGTCCCACTCTCCTTGGCATTGTTTGGATGCAGGGTCCTTATCCATGGTGGCCAGCACTGCCTGGGAATGGGCTCTTACCCCACCTCCCCTGCCAGGCACACAGGCTCTCCAGCGTTTGTACAGAACACAGGACCAAATAGTGGAATAAACAGGACACCAGACTACCAAAAGCCTTGAACGATGATTTTTGAATACAGCAGCAGCAACACAGTTGGTGACACCCACCCACTGCAGGTACCTGATCTCAAAATGCCTCCTGTGTGCTCAGCTCCACCAAAGTGTTCACCTGCAGCAAGGTGCTCAGCTCTACCAGCCCACAGAGACATTTGGGCAAAGAAAAGCAAGCAGCCACACCTTCCCACGCAGCCCATGGTGCCCTGAAAACATTTAACCTGTCCCTATCATGCTGAAACCCCTTTTCTGATTGTATTTGCCCTCTGTTCCCCCCTCCAGGTAAGCGGGGACCCCTGAGCACCCCACCATGCAGATGTGGAAAGGATGTTTTGAGCAGCACCTGTTGCAGTGGATAAAGCCTCTGCTGCAGGATTGCTGGGATGAACCTTGGTTTTGAGAAAGGGCTCAAACATCCTGGAGTTGCAGGGAGACTTGAGAGGAGGAGCATCCCTGCAAGTGAGGCAGCTACATAGAAGTATCCCTATTTCTCACTGTGAGCCCTTCCCAAGGCACACACACAGGGCAGGAGGTCCCCAGCATCTCCCCAGGGCTGTCCCCAGCAAACCCTTCACCCCCTCAATGCCCTTCCAAAGGGGTTTACACTGCAGGACGTGGGCAGGAGGCCAGGAACTGAGGGAAGGGGGCTGCTGTTCCTCCAGCCTGTGAGCCAAGAGGGACACACGTGACTAGGTGTTGGCTTGGGTTTCCAAGCCCTGCGACCGCACCAGCTGCTCCTGCCCATCCCTCTCCTCCCAGAGAGGCCCACAGATCAGGTTTCCTGGGCTGCTTCATCCAGGTGAGTCCCCATAGACCTGGCAACACCCCCTTCCCTCAGCCATTCCACAGAGAGGCCAGGCCAGCCCTTCAGCAGGTGAGCACCGGAGCAGCTCCACCGGCTCCAGCCAACACACTGGCGAGAGAAGACAGGGCTCCTCACCTCCCACAGTCCCAGGGGATGCAAGAGGTGCGCTGGGCAGGGACTCACCCCAGCAGAAACCAGATCTGGGCCGCTCCAGAACCAAAAATAACCCGCCAGCTGCCCGGGAAGAGAGCAGAGCCAAGCGTGCACAGATCACGCACATGTCAGGAGGGGAGTCATCTGCATCCATCTTCAGGGATGACAGAGGGGAGCATGGCTTTTGGTGCAATTCAATGCAGAACAGCAGAGCAGCAGCAGAAAACAGCCTTCAGGCTTTTTTTGGGCAGCAAAGCAGCAGACGGCCAATACCCCCAGGGTCCCGTCCTCCATCTGGGGAGGAGCTGCCATGCCTGGTTCCTGGGAGCCACAGAGAGCCCCGGTGCAGCTGTGCCAAGGAGCAGAGACCCCCTGCTCAGTCCCTCCTGTCCTCCCCCAAGAGGCAGCAGCAGCAGCCAGAGCAGCTGGGAGCCCAGAGAACTTGCAAACTCGTGCTGGGTGGGAGGGTGTTCTCCCACCTCCCATCGCTCCAGCAGCGCTAACCCAGAAACACTCGCCCAGCCCGAGCAGGGAGAGGGAGGGAGAAGCAGGAAGGAAAATCTGGATGTGCAAAACAGAGCAAAGGAGCCACATCCCGTGCCAGCCTCCTGCCAGAGGCTCTTGGTGCAGCCACACCTTGTGTTTTCGAGGAGCAGCAAAAGCCCTGATTGTCACAGCTTTCAGGGAAGAGGGGAAGAGAGAGCCTTTTGTCCCTTGGCTTAGCTGTGATGGTCACCCAGGGCTCAGGAGCAATGTGGACACACAATCCAGGGATGCCTTTGGGGTGAAAGAAGGCAGGCAGGCTCCATAAGAAACAGCCCTTTGAGCATACCCAGTCCACATCAGAAAAATACATTTTTCCAATTTCCATAGTTACACACCAATCACTACCAGGACTGAGGCACAGGGTTAAGCTGAACTAGAGAAGCAGCAGGTAACATTCCTGCATCAACCCACACTTCAAGGAGGAATTTGTCCCTGATCGTTCCCAAATTCCACTTCTCTTACTTCTTCCTGCCAGCAAGGCAGTCACAACTTGATGTTTCAGGACCTGTCACCTCAGAGAGGGTCAACACCTGTCCCAAAACCCAAGCAAGGGGCAGAAAATCTGGGCACAAGGCATGCAGCACCCCAATTCCCTCGGGTTCCCGAAGGCACCAGCATTGCTCATCACCACAGCCCAGGGGAGGGCATTCACAGGGCACACCTCATGGAAAAGCTCTATAAAATGGGGCTGAGCCCTCAGCAGGTACAAGCTGACCTCAGAGAGCAGAGCCACAGCAGAGCTGACCTCACAGGGAATGCAGGAGCGTTTCCAGCCAGCCCTGGGAGGGAAGCTGGCACGAGCAATGCAAGGGTGCAGCACTGCAGGATGCCAGGACTCACATTCACCCGCCACCTCCCGGGGCTGTGCACGGGATGGGGGCTGCTTACACACTTTCTCCAAGCCAGCCTCTCTGGGCAGGAGGAGACAAGCAGGGGCTCCATGCTCCTGGAGTCGCTGTCCTCCCTCCTCTGTCGGTGGGAGAAGAAAACAGCATCAAACAAGTCTCGGGCTGTCGGTTCCTGGCACCCTTGGCAGTGCTGCCCGTGCCAGCACAGTGTGCTCCCACCTCTTCCCATCGCTGTGTCTGGAGAGAAAGGAAGAATGGCTCTGCTTCCCAGCCTGGGGATAACAGTGGCTGAAGAAGGATGAAGCCAGTTCCTCCCCATTTCCCAGCCCTGGGGTGCTGCACCAGACAGCAGGGAGCATCTCCTTCCTGCTGCTCCAGCTCCTGGTGCAACAAGGACCAGGGGGAAACCCCCACACAGGGCTGTTACTTCCCTGGGAAAAGCTAATCTGTTCAGGGGGGAAGAGGAGGCCCTGGCACTTCCCAGCTTTGTCATCATCTCCCCAGAATGGTTTGGGCAGAGCTGCTCTGTTCGGGTCTTCCTGGAGGCACCAGCCCATCTCCCAAACCCAGACTCTGCTGGCTGTGCATCACCAGGAGAACCTCTATGTAATTTTGGACCAGACTCTCTAGTTGCCTTCTGGGCAAGTCTTCTGAGGAGGAGATTTTAGAGCCCTCACCTGCTCACCCTGCCCAATCAATCTTACCGGTGTAGGGAAAACTCCCTTAACTCCACTCTCCGATGTGGGACCTCAAAACACTCACCAGGGATTAAGACCTTGCTGTGCTGACCCTCAGCATCCCAAAGATCTGAGTGCTAATTCAGACACACAAAGAAAGCAGAAGCTGAACATTTGTGATCTGCACCATCTAAAAGCCTTTTATTTCATTTCTCTTGCTCTCTCATTCTAAGCTGCCAATACCTTGGGAAACACAGGCTGGAGAGACTTAGGATTTATTTTTGAGAGCTTAACAACCATTATGCTCTTAAAAAATTTATGCCCTTAAGCATCTCCACAGTGGCTGGTGAACACCCATTAAAAAAATTTCATCCATTGCTTAAGCCTGACAAGTCTCACCTTCAAGAGATACCCGTAAAGACCTGACAAGACAACTCAGCTTGAGCCCTGGGCTCCTAAGACCTGACCATAGCACAAACAGCCCTGGGAAAGACGTTATCCCCCAAGAGAGCGAGACACCAGAGGTGAGGTTTATATCCCAGAGCAACCACGATGCGCTGACTTTGCCGCAGACGACCGTGGCAGGACAGCTTGATGTGTCAGTTGGAAATGCAATTAACTTCAATGTGCAAGGGGATAAGGGAAGAACTGAGGTTCCTATGGATGCAGTTGCTCGGCTCTTAATTCCTCTAGCAACGCTAGCCTAGCGTTGTTATCCACGATTCGTTCCTAGCCTTGTCGGAGCTGAAGTTCCCTTCGGCCTTGGGGATGCCTGTGCACGTGGGAAAGTCACACAGTGCTCAAAACACTGCTGCACCCAGCAGCTGTTTGCAAACACCTTCTCCTCCAGGACTCCCAACCCACAGCTCCTGCTGACTCCTCCAACAGCTGCGTTTCACCCTTCGGGGCTTCTGCTCCAATATCACATCAGGAAGGGTTCCAGCTCGGCCTGGGTCCCACCAGGACTGTGTCAGAAGCAATCAGCTCAGGGGGATGTGGTGGGCTGTGCACCTCAGTAGCCTCAGTGCAGGGCTCCTTGAGGCACCTGCTGCAACACAACCATCACAACACGTTAGGCAGCCACGAGGCTGCTGGTATGAGGCTCCCAAATGGCAGTTAAGGGATGAAAAGTAAAAAGGAATAAGCAACAGAGCTAGGCTTTCCTGTGCTCTTCTCCACCAGAGAGCTTCTCTGGGTCTCCATGCAGCCCATGAACCCCCACAGATGCTGTATCAGGGCTCACACAGCCTCACAGGCAGGCCCCCGCTGTCCTAGGCACAACACACACATGTACAGGAGCTGTTTGCAAGGCAGCAACTTGTCAGCACTGCAGCACCAAGGAGCACAAGGAGCAGTGGGAGTAAGTGAGTGGACCAAGCTGAGGCAGCATGGCTGTGGGCTGAGCTGTCCAGCCCAGTGTACAGCACCCACCTCGTCACCTGGCCCCTGAACGGACTCTGGAGAGGAGCCAGGCACAGCAGGAGGTGTTAGACTGAGCCCCCACCCTCTTCCCAGCATTCCAGATCGTCTCTGCTCACACCTCGCTGCAGAGGACGCGCTGGTCACTCTGTGCTCCCACACACTGCTGTGGACTGGCCACAGGCAGGGAAGGACCCCTCAGGCTGCTTGTTCCAGCATCCCTGAGGCACAGGCTGGCTGCACTCGCAGCATGGGCTCCCTGCAGCCTGGGCTCCTTGCTGGATGCAGCAGCCAGCAGCTCGCCACAGGCAGCCTCTCCCACTCCACGGCTTCCTTCTGCACGGAAAAGGACATGATTCAGACTCTGCTGCAGCTCAGAAGGCTCTTTCTGCTGCCCTCAGTGTGCCCAGGAGGTCACAGCTGTGTGGGTTGTGCTCCAGCATCCATCTACATGAGTCCCTGCACACAGGGCAGAGGGGTCCTGGCACCACAGGTCCCTCCACAGACATGAGCTCTGATGGGCTTCAGCCCTTCTGCTCCTGCCACGCCACTCATGCACCAGGAACTTTCTATGCCCCAGGGAAGAGTTCCTCTGCTCTGGATAGGAATTTCATCCAGATAACCCCAAATCCAAGCAGCTCTGCCCACTGTCAGCCCTGCCAGCCCAGGCACCAGGCAGGGAGCAGTATGGACACAGCCTTGAACTCACGACATGGACCAGCTGGGGCCCAGTTCCAGGCAGATGCACATGTACCTGATGGTCTCTCTAACATTTACACCCAGGAAAGAACCAGGATCAACTGCAGCCCCTGAGCAGGCAAACACCCAGCCCTTGGGCTGTGAGGAGGCTGAGCTGCACCCAACAACCCAGGAGTGAAAGGCTCAGCCAAGAGCACCCTGCCACCCAAGCCCTCCCCTTGCCTTCACACCAATGACAGCCCATGGGTGAGCCACAGTGTGTGACCCTGGGCAGCACAGGCAGGCCTGGGCCACCTGCCCCAGAGCATCACCCAGCACCAGCCAGCTCAGCTCCAGCTCCCTGCAGCATCACAGCCCTCCCCACCAGTTGGCGTTTGGGTGGTTATTCCTGCTTTTCCAGTCAGCAAGGCTCCCGTGCTGCGCTCCAGCAGCCCCTTTCCAGCACGTTCACCTGCCAGAGGGATTTCATCCCCCTCCACCGAGGCTCAGAGGGTCATGGAGGTAACGACTACTAGCACAGGGAAGCAGGGACACAGCAATGGGAAGCAGCCAGTGCCAGCCCACAGCTGGCCAGCCTCGCTGGGGCAGACGTTTCATGGGCACCCCCATCACCATCCCAGCGCGGGGTCACACACCCAGCTGTGGCTCCCACCACGCACCCGAGCCAGCCCCGGCTGCCCCACAGCAGCAGGCAGGAGGTGCTGGGGGGGGATGCTCCGCTGTCATCTCCCTCCAGGTTTGCACAAGCTGTCTAGAGGTAGCTGCTGGCGAGGGGCCAGGCGAGCCGCCGTGCCTTTGATGTGGGTGTCTGCTGGGCACATGCCAGGGCCGGGCCAGGGTGTTTAGCTGGAGGCACTGGGTGCCAGACTGAATTATGCCGGAGGGAGGAAGAAATCTCCAGGTCACGGCTGTGCCACAGTGGCATGAGAAATCTGCCGCGCTGCCCACGCCGTCGCTACTCCCCACTCCTCTCCAGAGCTCTTTATCTGCGGCGACCACGGGCGGGGATGTCTCCCCTGCGAGGAAACAGATTTTTCCGTGGCACGGAGAGCGCTGGGAGGGTTCGGCACCAACCCCCCGGCAGCACCGGGCCCCCAGGCGGAGAGCGCCGGGAGGAGGATGCTCTGGCGGGGATGCAGGACCAGAGCGGTCCAGCGCCGCGCAGCAGCCCCGCGGCAGGCGGGCCCATCCCCGCGCAGGCTGGCGATGCCCAGGCGCCGAAGGAGTTACTGGGAGCGGGAGATGTCGTTAATAAGGGAGGCCACGCGAGTGATTTTTATCTTTAAAAAGCCCACAGCCCGGGTTGCGCGGCTCCGCTAGGGAGCTCGCTCGGGCACAGCCACTGCTCCTTTAAGGTATTTAACAACAAAGTGGGTGAACACACTGGCTCCTCCCCGAGCCGGCACATTCCCTCCGGGTCCCCCCGCCCCAGCCACGAGTGGCAGCGGGGACCCCCACGCCAGGCCCCGGACTACCAGTCCCGGCACGCCCCGGGGGTTTGCTCCCTGCCGGGGATTGTAGTCCTCCCACCGCCCGTCCATCCATCCTTCCGTCCGTCCGTCCGCTGGGCACCGTAAGGCCACGCTGCTCCAGCTGAAGGGGCTCTGCTCGGGAAAGGCTGCAGGTTCCATGGCAGACGAGCAGCCATTAACCCTTTCGGAGCCCCGCACTCGCTGTAAGCCCTGATTATACACCCTGGGGGCACTTCCAGCAGGGAAGGGGATCCCACCGGGACCCCAGCATGGAGTCCAGGCAGCTCCCATGCACCACCCCAGGGTTCATTCCCCACTCGAGCTACAGCTTTAACTTTACTATAATTTTTGCCCCAGCTGCCCTCACTGCAGCAGCACAGGGACAGAGCAAGCACAGGGAGCAGGGAAGGACCTGCCATCAATGCCAAACATCACTTGGCACCACTGGAGATGGGCAGTGCCCATCAAAGGAGTCACCCAAGACAGGCCCTGCCCTGCGCAGATGAATATCTAGAAACCACGGGACAAGGGAGGTGGGAGGGGAAACAGAGGCAGAGAGACAGGATTAGCCCTAGATCACAAGTGCCTGGTCTCCTGACACTCCCAGTACCCTTTAACATCTTGCTGCCCAACCTCCTCTGGGAGCCTCCTGCTCCCATTGCCAGCAGGGAGCACAACTACAAATCCCACTCAGTCCCCAGCAAGTCCTGTCCTGCTCCACCTGGTACAGACAGGAACGGGATTTGCAGGTAAGGTTTCTCATTCACGCTGCTGTTGGAGACAGACTTCCCAGTTTGGGTTGGATCTGTGCTCCGGCAGAGCCACATTTACAGCTATAAACCAGGGTCAGACCAAGCCCAGGGATCAACCCATGGTTACACAGCACTAAAAACACCAGGGTAGCTGACCTAGCAATTAAACAGGGTCTCTATCAGATACCACATCCCAGCAAACAGCCCTGGGTGCCCAGGTCACCTCATTGCTCCTGGAAGTGATGCTCTGGGGAGACAGCACCCAGACCAAGAAGCACTTGACACCATCCTCTCTCCCCAGAAAAGCAGCTCCTAAGCTTTCTGCACCCAGTTTATCTTGCAGCTTTAGCATCCTGCAGCGGTTTTGCAGGAAATCGATGTCCTCCAAATGCCAGAAACCAGGAGACAAGGCACCAGCAGAGACCAGCACAGTAGGACAGGCTTGCTAAAGACCAGTGCCAGGAGCTTTACTATGCTGCCCCCACAGAGCATCACTCCAGCAGCTCTGGGTGCCAGGCGAGCCACGCTGATCACACCAAGACCAACTAGGACACTGCAGCCTCCCCATGAACACCCACAGCTCTGCTCACATCATCAGCAGCTCATCCCCCCCACCCAGCTCTAGGAACAGATCTGCTACTGCAGATCGATCTGTGGGCACAGCAAACCAGCAATGGGCTGAAATACGCTGGCACAGGCAGAGACCCCTTCTCCTTTGGGTGACATCACCAGCATTTGCCTGCTCATGGCAGGATGAGTAGAGCCCACTGAAGAGAGAATCAGCAGTAAGATCCTGGTGGCAATCACCTCCTCGATTCCACCCTCCTGGCATTAGCCAAAACAAGAATCATGCAATTCCCACCCAAGGGGACCTCTCAGCACTTTAGGGAGGAGCACAGAAGGCACTGCGAGGGTTTGTAAGCACCACCTTGGGCACAAGTTCTTGGCCAGGCAGAAGTGGGAGATGTTCATGGAAGCACCCATACCCTGCACAGCAGTGCCCAGGGTACAAGAAATGTAGGAAATGAGTCAGTGAGTTTAGGTAGGAGCAGACCAGATCAAAGTACTGAGCGTTTCACCCATGCCCAGTGCCACAGTGATGCTTGGGGGGCATTACACAGCTCCCCAGCTAAAAGCACGGAGAAGAAAATAATTAAATGGGTGATTTTCCAGTATGGTTACATCCCTATTTTCTCCAGGACTTTATACAAAGTATTTGACTGTGATACCAGAGCTGTGAGAAAGAGCTAACAGCTACGACAGCGGGGTGACAGCCTTACCCACAGCCCACTCGATCAATACAGATGGATCTGCTGCTCTGAGGGCTGCTGGCTCCTGGAGCCAACATGCCCCCTTCTCCATGTGCTGCAGCAGAACCTGAGGGTCTGCCCTAGAGCTCCCCCCAAGATGGGGAGCAGCTTAGGGGGCCAGGCAACATAGGAGGAGGTGGCAGAGGCCAGCCCTGCTCCCAGAGCTCAGCCTGAAAACCTTGTTCTGGCTTGTTTTCCCACTAGCTTTGGGTGCCTGACTTGTAATAAGTAAGCCTGAAAAGCAGGCTCCTTTTCAGACATGCCAGGCACCCGCAGCTCCAGCTTATAGACTCATCTCCAGGGAGTCAAGTTCCAGGTGCACCCAAAAAAAACCCGTGTTTCAGCCAGTACCCAAAGGCCCCTGCTTCCTCATCTGAGAAAAGCTGGGCAGTGCCCAGGCCCAGGACTCCGAGGCTCAAGGGGAAATTGCTTTATAGCAGCCAGTCTAATTGCACTGAAATTATGAGATCAAGCAGTAAATTCACGTCTGTGTTCGTTGCTCTGGGTGGCAAAGCTGCACTGGCAAGTGCCTGATCTCCAATCGCTGCAAATTCACGTTTCATTGGAAAGGGAAGGAGGGGGTTAATGAAGGAGAGCATTGCCAGTTGGAAGTGCTACCTAAAAAGGGTTTCTCCTACTAGCTGAAGCAAAATGGTTTCTCTTGCCAGCTTGTTTACTCTGCAGCTGAGAGCAGGGGACCGCCAGGTCTTGCTGCTGGAGCCACTGCAGGATCGACGGCTGCGAAACCGGCCCTGGCACCGGGACATCAGCAGGGCTGGACCAGCTGTGGTACAGCTGCACCATGCCCAGCCCAGGGCCAGCCCCACAGCACCCACATCACGGGAACAGCATCATCTACACCAGAAAACGTGCAGCTACAGCCCTCCAGAGAGCAAATCCTGGGCCCACCCTCTTCTCCTTTGGGGAAGTAATGGTTCTCGCCATTTAAAGGCCAGTTAAAAGCTACAATTACATTTAACTGAGATGGTTTTACATGAACCATCCACTACAGCAATAGGGTCCTTAGGGCCCTTTCCATGGGAAGGGCACACAAACCCCAGGGGAGACCAGGGATGCTGGACAGAACACAGCAGTTTTCCTGTGAAAGACAAGGCACCAAACCCATCCTGCCCCAGCTTGCTGCTGCAGAGCCAGAAAATGGACAGGACTCGTTATCCTCTTTAGAAAAGCAGAGCTTGCAGCCATGTGCCAAGACAGGTATCAGCCAGATTCCTGTCTCGGGGAGATTTCAGAGTCCACGGGCCAAACTGAAGCAGCGCAGCTCTCACAGCGCGCAGCCCGTCCCGACTCCGGGATTAAAGCCACCGTGTCTGCAAACAAAACCCTGGCACCTGCCAGGAGAGGCAGCCGGGGAGGAGAGCCAGCCTGCAGCTGCCACAGCCTCGCCATCCAGAGCACCGTGCCCGGAAGTCAGCGCGAGGATCAGGCCCGCGTTTTATAGCCTTTATATTAATTACCCAGAGTCTAAATAAGATTAAAGTTTTAATTCCGTCTTCATCTCCTAGAGGCTCCTGCTGTGCTCTCGGGTTTTTCCTGGTGCCACGAAGCTTCTCAGGCAGTTACAGCAGAGGGCACTTCTCTGACAGCCGGAGACAGCAGCAGCTCCCACGTCAGAGCTGCCCTGCGATGCCCGGCCGGCCCCGAGGATGCACCACCCTCTGCACATCCCTAAACCCGGCACTGCTGCAAGCAGGGCCCTGCAAAGTCCACCTGACCCTTCACTGAAAGCCGTGACCAGAGGCCAGTGGGGCCAGACGACGATTAAAGAGCAGAGGGATGGTACTGGGCAGTGTCCCGAGGCCACGCTGCGAGTCAGAGGCGGGATGGTGAGCAGGAGCTGGGCGCAGAGGGTGTCTTTGTGGCTGGCACTATCTGCCCTGCCCAAGCCACCACACCTCAGCTGGCCAACAGGCAATTCAGGCTCTTAGCCTGGACCACCTAGGCTGGAGTTTTACAGCTGGAGATGGGCCAGAGAGCAGCAAACACCAGCTGAGCAAGAGAGGCAATCGCTGCCTGTGCTGGCTGGGTGGAGGATGTGGCACAGACTGGCAGCAACAGCAGCACTCACTGCCCTGGTTCCCCAGTGTCCATGAGGCCACAGAAAATGCTGCAGAGCTGCAGTTGGGGCTCAGTCCACAAGCACCAACCCCAACACTCCATGATGGCAGAGCCTTGGATGTTGCTGGGCAGGAGCAAGGCCTGGCTCCAGCTACCAAAGCACCCAAAGCTCAGCACTGGTCTGTGTGGCGTGGCCAACCCCAGTCCTGCTGCACCCCACAGTATCTGCACAGACCAGCTCCAGTTGTCACCTCCTGGACCTCCAACTGCTGTGCAGCCACAGCCTTGGAAAAACCAACCTACAGCCAAGAAGAACTGCAAGGGAGAGAGGCTAGTGGAGGAGAGAAGAAGGACACAGCACAATCCCCCACCTCTAACACTGCCTGTACCCACTGCCTTGAGCTACAGCCACCCTTCTGGACAGAGTTGTGATCACTTCCCCCAGTATGAGCAAGGAAAGCAGGTCAAGAGCATCCTATAAGAGCTTGGGAATGCACAGAGTGTCATTCACCCCGTTTGCGTGACTGAAGGCAGACTGTGGAGAAGGCTCCTCCACGAGCAAGAAGGACTTAGCCAGCTGCTGCTCAGGGGGCAACAAGCTGCCCCAACTGCCCTTCCACAGGGACAAAATCCCCCCTGGTGCTGGGTCTGCTCCCATTCCCTTGGGTGGAGGACATAGTCAAGGTAAGGCAGCAGAGTCCAGCCAAGCCAGGAGGCAAGAAAAGCCCTCTGAGCATCCACCCACAGCACAGGTTTGGCACGGTGCCCTCACCCACTGCTGATGATCCAAGTGACCCCCTTGTATCCCTGCCCCTGCGGTTTGGAGGTTGGAGCTGCACCAGCAGGAGAAAGGCTCTGGCTCTGCAGAGGTTTTCTTTCCACTGGGTTCTTCACAACCTGCAAACATGAGGCTGCCTGCAGCCACCCCCAAGGCAGGCACCCAGGCTGGGGGACCTCTGCAGTCAGGGGGAAGCCCCCTCCTCTGTCCTCTGACTTCTGCTTTCTAGAGAAGATGCTGCTTCATAAGTAGCTGCCATTATCCCAGCACTGCAGTCCCTTCCTGGCTCCCTAGCTCATGGTCCCTTCTCCCACCCAAACACTGCAGGTCCCTGCCCCCAGAACCCCCAGCTCTTACCTGCTGGCCAAGGGCTTCTGCTATGTGGTGACACGAGCTTCCCTGAGTGCCACTGCTCCCTGGGCAGGTAGGTGGGTGTCTCGGTGACAAGGTCTTTCCAGCAACAAAGGTGGGGACAGCCCTGAGCACTTGCACCCCCTAAACTCATCCCTGAGCTCCACAGGAGCCAGCCTAGCCCACTCCCACCACATCCCCTTGTGAGGGGGAACAGGGGCAGCGCTGCTCTGCAGAGCCAACACAGCTGTGTGGGATGGGAGGTGCCAAAGTGGGCTCTTAATGAATTCAGGTGAGCCCTTAATTAGCAACAACCTGTGAAAAGTCCAGCTCCCGCTTTGGGGGGAAATCAGGTGTGATTGGGGCACTTTGTGATCAGCGACTGATGCACGGTCCTGCCCCCACGTCGGGGGAAAGCCCTGACTCCCGGAGAGAGTCACGGTGGGAGCTCTCCAAGCAGAAGAAGGGGGTGTCCCCCGAGGGGGACCCGGCGGGGCTAGGGTGTCCCCCCAGCACCTGAACCTGGAACGGCCAGAGCTGGAACAGCCCAAAGCGGAGCGGGGCAGCCTCCAGCACCTCGGGGAGGGCATTCACAGAGGGTGCTGGGCATTCACAGAGGGTGCTGGGCATTCACAGAGGGTACCACCGGGGGTCCCGCTGCGGACAGGGGTGTCACAGAGCGGGGCGGGGGGTACCCGAAGGGCGGGGCGGGGCGGACCGTGCCGCGCCCCCGCCCCCATGGCCGCTCGGGGGCCGCCCACCGGGGCGGGCACCGCCCCCCCGCTCACCTGTGCGAGGGGAGCGGAGCGAGGAGGCAGCGCCGCGGCCCCACTGCCGCTCCGGCGGGACCCCCGGCGCTCCCGGGACCTGCCGGGACCCTCAGCCCGACCCCCCCCCGCCCTCCCGCTCCGCGCCGCGCCCGCCACCGTTTGAACAGCGCCAGGCGCCCGCCTCGCCCCCATTGGCCGCGCCGCCCGCCCGTCAAGCCGCTCCCCGCCCGCCCATTGGGCGCGCCCGGCGCGGGGGGCGGAGCGCGGGGCCCGGCTCGGCGGTATAAAAGGCGGGGCCCGCGCGGGCGGGCGCTCAGTGCCCCGTGCGAGACAGGTACGGGCGGGCTCGCGGGGGGAGCGGCGGGGGCGGGGCCGGCGCGCGCGGGTGGGCGGGGCGGGCGGGAGCGCGCGGGGAGGGCGGGGCAGGGCGGGCGGGGGGCGGTGCCGCGCGGGGAGGGGCGGGGCGGGGGCGCGCGCGGCGCTGGTGGCGCTGCCCGCCCGCGCCGTCCGTGCTCGGAGCGCGGCGGCGGCGGCGGCAGCAGCGGGAGCCCCCGGCGATGCCCGCGCTGCGCCCGCCGCTGGCCGCCCCCTGAAGACACCCCTCTCTGTTGCCTCCCTTCTCCAGCGACCTCAGGCTCTGCGCCCCCTTTTTCCCCCTTCCTTCCTTTTCCCCCTCCCTTTATTCCCCCCCCCCCCCCTCCCTTCCCAGCCTCTTTATCCTCCTTTCCTTGCGACCCTCCCCACCCGCCCGGCTGCCGTGTGGATGCGGGCCGGGGTGCCTGGCTGCGCGGGCGGCGAGAGCCGATGCTGAGGGGCCGGAGGAGGATGGAGTGCACCCTCGATGCGCAGAGTTTGATCAGTATTTCCCTGCGGAAGATCCACAGCTCCCGCACGCAGCGAGGCGGCATCAAGCTCCACAAGAACCTGCTCGTCTCCTATGTGCTCCGCAACGCCCGGCAGCTCTACCTGAGCGAGCGCTACGCCGAGCTCTACCGCCGCCAGCAGCAGCACTACCCCGACGGCGCCCCGCTCCTCGCCATGCCCGCCTGCCCGCCGCCCGCCGCCGCCGCCCCGCCGGAGCTGGCGGCGCTCCCGCTGCCCGCCGACACGCAGGACCGCGAGGCACGGAGCTGCGGGGCTACACGGGGCGGCGGGGAGCTGCTGGAGGTGCCGGTGTGCGCGGCGCCCCCGGAGCTGCAGCGAGCGCCCTGCAGAGACTCGTCCCCCGGCTTCTACCGGGCCCCCGGCAGCGCCGGTCCCGGTGGCGGAGGCGCGGCCCCGGGGCTGCTCTACGCCGCCGGCTGTGACTTCGGGAGCGGCGGGGCCCCGCACTGTAGCAGCCGCACCACGGTGCTGGATTTGGACACTCACGTCGTGACCACGGTGGAGAACGGGTACTTGCACCAGGACTGCTGCTCGCAGTGCCCCTGCTGCTGCCAACCGGCACCGGGGCTCGCCTCCCCGCCGCCCGCGCCCGGCACCAAGCGCAAGTATTACCCGGGGCAGGAGGAGGAAGAGGAGGGGGTGGAGGAAGGGGAGCCGGGGGGAGGCGGGGTGGCGGGCGGCCCCCCCTTCGCCCCGTGCACCAAACGCGCCCGCTTCGAGGAGTACAGCGCCGAGCACCCCCAGGACTCTTCCAACATCTCCAACTTGATCTCCATCTTCGGCTCCGGTTTCACGGGGCTAGTGAGCCGGCAGCAGGCGGACTCGGAGCAGCCCCTCAACGGGCAGCTGTGCAGCAAGCAGGCGCTGGCGAGCCTGGGAGCCTGGACTCGGGCCATCGTAGCGTTTTAGAGAGGAGCGGGGGAGCAGAGGGGGCGGGGGGGGTGTTGGCAAAACGGGGGTGCGATCCGAGGAACGGCGGCTCCGGAGGGGGGACCCTGAAACAAAGGAGGGGAGGGGGGTTGGGGCGAGGGGAGGGGGGGTGGGGGGTGTCGAGGGGTGCGCAGGGGAGGCGGGAGGGCAGAGCCACGCTAGTGTTTTATAAATTGTACAATAAAGAAAAAAAAAGCTAAGATCTTGGGACTTTATTTTTGCAGAGATGAGAGAAAAAAACAAACAACAACAACAACAAAAAAAGCCAAGCAAACAAACGAAAACAAAACAAAAAACAACAACGAAGCACCTATTTAAATAATCCTCTTTGTGTCCGCTCGGGTTCTCTTCGCGGCGGGTTTCCCGGGGCCGGTGCTGGCGGCCGGTAGAGCCACGTGAGAGCCGGTACCGGCCCCGGGACCCCGCGGCGGGAGCGCCCCCGGCCCCGCTCCCCGCCCCGGGCCGCCCCGCGGGTCCTGCAGCCCCCGGCCCGGCGGGTTTCGGGGTGCGGGCAGAGGAAAGCAGCCGCTGCCCCTTCGCTTTTGTGCGTTTCTTTATCTGTTTAAAAGAAAGAAAGGGGAGGAAAAAAAGGCAGAAATGCAAACATTTCAACTTTCCTCCCAGAAGAAACGTGTGCGATGTGACTTCTTCCCACCGCTTGTGCCAGGGGAGCGCTGGAGGGTTCCGAGAGCTGAATTTTGGGGGGGGGGGGGGGGGGGGGGGGGGGGGGGGGGGGGGGGGGGGGGGGGGGGGGGGGGGGGGGGGGGAAGGGAAGGGCCGGGGGTCCCTCCGGGCTGTGCCCCGCCGAGGAGGGGGCGAGCAGACCCCGGGCAGCCCTGAGTCTCCGCCTCGGTGTGTGCTTGTGATGCCGCAGGTAACCGTGTAACACGACTCACATCTCCAGTGTGTGTGTCTGACTTTTTTTTTCCTCCCCTCTTCTATTTTTTTTTTTTTTTTTAAGTTCAACTGTTCTGGTTTCAGCCTTCCCAATCATAAAACCAGCATTGTTTGGTCTTGTGAAGAAATCTGTCTCCTGTAGAGTCTCTTGATTTTTTTTTTACATTATTAAAAAAAACAAAACAAAACAAAAAAAAACAACAAAAACACCACAAACACAACCTTTTGTTGTAAAAAGGTGGGTTTTCTGGTCGTGGTCCTCTCCTCTTTTTTTTTTTTTTTTTTTTTTGCCTACTCCCAACTTCACGGTATCAGCACTGTGTGTAACTGAGGATGCTTTGCCAAACGGTCTGTTGGGGTCTTTTTTTTTTTTTTTCCCTCCTCTTTTTCTTTGTTTGTAAGCTTGTATTTTTGTGCATATGGAATTGTATATCACCGGGTAAAACTGTTCAGATTTGTTTAAATTTATAATCTTAATAAAAAGTCGATTATAAAGTTGCTGTGCCCTCGCTTTTCCTTCACCCCGCAGCCCGAGGAAGCCCCCTCTCCTGAGCCGCCGCTTCCCCTCTGCACGGGGGAACCTTTGCTGAGGCTCCCACCCCCCAGCCCCAGCAAACCCCCTTTGTCCCCTCCCAAACACCCTCCAGCTTCACCCTCTCCCCCACACACACACCCGCAGCCCCCCCAGGCTGCCAGGATGCAACAAAAGCCCCCCCTTGGGTCTGGTGGTGCCGCGCAAAGCAAGTCCCAGGTGGGGAAGGGACCGGTGGGGAAGGGGTCGGGCTAGGGGAGGCGGCGGGACCCCCCGGCCCTGCCCCGACCCGCACACCTGGGCAGCGCCGCCGCCTCCGCGCCCCCCGACGTGCTCGGGAAGTTTTTTTTGAGTTGGAGTTTGTTATCCCCGCGCGGGGCCGCTGGGTGGTGCGGGCGGGTTTTCCTTCCACCCGCCCCCCCCCTCCCTTTTTGTGTGTGTGTGTGTGTGTATTTATCCCCTCCCCTCCTTTACCCCACAGGAACGAGCCGGGGCCGCTCCGCACTCCCCCAAACTCCCCCCGACCACCTCGGGAGGGGAGAATTATTGTTTTTTTTAACCCCATGCATAACGCTCAGTTCCCAACACTCAGCGCAAATGCCACAGCGAGATCGCCCCTCTACCCCTGCACCTCCAACACCCCCTCCCCCCACCTGGCATCCTCAAGAGCCCCCCAAACCAACCCACGGACAGCCCTCCCCCTCCCAACCCCGGCCATCACCGAGGGAGCTCAACCTTCCCCCTCTCCAGGGGGTGAGAAACCGCACACAGGGGATGGCGGAGCGGGGCGGGGGGGTTGGAGGTGGGGGGTTCGCGGTGCCGAGGAGCCGGAGCGCGGAGCCCCCCGCCCGGGCTGCGCCCCCCGCTCCGCGCCCCGCGCCCGCAGCGCCGCCTGGTGCCCACCGCTGGACCCGCAGCGCTGTGCGGGGCTGGGGGGACCGCGAGGGACGCGAGTGGCCGCGACCCCCCCGTGGGGCAGAGGAAGGGGCAGGGTCGGCCGCGCTGCCCGCCCCCCACCCCCGGTGCTGCTGCCCCTCGTCCTGCTCCCACTGTGGAGCTGAGCCCCGCTCCCCTCCCTTGCAGCTCCTCCAAATAACTCCCCTCAACCCCCACCCCCCCAAAAAAAAATTGCAATTAAACATATAAACCACATAACCCCCTGGCCAGGCGCAGCAGCACTGCGGGAGCACCGCTGAGCGCACAAGCGCTCTGCCAAACCCAGGAGCTGGCTGGCTTGAGCGGGGGGCATTCATTCCTGGGGACGTGGAGAAGCCCCCTCCCTGCCCAGGGCCCCGGGGCCGGGACCCCCGGGGCCTCACCCGGCCCCATCCCGCTCCACTGCCCCGGGAGCCGCAGCTTCCCGGCACGGAGGCGGCTGGAGAGGGGCCCCGGCCGTGGGATTAGCTGAAGCAGCCGCTCCTGCATCCACAGCCCTGGCTGCTGCTGCACGCAATATTTGGGGGAAGTTTTAAAATCTAGGTGCTTCCGCGAGCGCCCACAGGTCAGCACAGCCGAGCGCTGAATCCCAAACCCAAATCCCTGTCCCACAGCCCCAGCTCCAGGCAGCCCAGCCGGAGAGGGGCAGAGCTTCCTTTAGCCGAATAGCCACATGCACACAGCCATCACCCTCCCAAACCGTTCCCCATCTCCCAGACCTTGGGGTTTCCAGTGGGTAAAGGCACCATCACAGGCAGAAACCCCCGTTCCTTCAGGAACTCATCCAGGCGCACCCATCCCTCCAAACCTCCCCTCTCCCGGGGGGAGCCAACCCTCGCCCGCATTCGCAGTGGAAGTTTCTGGGGCTTCACTGAAGGTTTCAAAGGCAAAACCGCCTCTGCATCACCGGTACACACACAGGGAGGGGGTGTCGGGGTGCATATGCCACAGGGACACTCAAAAATCCCCGTCACTGAGGAACGAGGAGATCCCACAGCTCCGCGGAGCCGCGAAGACTCACGCGCTCTCGGTGGCGCAGTTATTTATTTATTTTAAACCCTGGTACATGACATTTCTCTTCTTACGAAGGCGGCAGCAGCAGAAAGCCCATCACAGCCTCTCCTGAAAGCAGAGCCTGGAAACCAGAGTCTCATCTGCATATTCATAAGTACCTGATAAATTAATCATGATGGCAGAAGCATTCAGGCTAGAAGGGAGGTGACAGGGGAAGGTTGCACCCCCCAACACAAGCCCATCCTCACTCTCGCACACGCTCCTCGTCTTCCAGGCACAAAATGTTTTGATCCCTTCGCTGAACCCCCTGGGTGCTCGGGGGAAAAGGGCTGTGCCCCCCACACACCCCGGTAGGCACCCAGCACACCTCGCCCCCCACCCCTCCGGCGGTGTCTCCGGGGAGAGACGCAGAACAGATGGGCTGGAGCGGGGTGGAGGACCCAAAATCTGGGGGAAGCTCAGCTGCCACCGCCAGACCCCCCAGCCCAGCCGCGAGCACCGCTCCCGTGTCAGCACCTGTCCCCACCCCGGCTGCGCCCCCAGCGCGGTCCAACCAGCTCTGCCCGACCTTACGGGCGGTGGTGCTGATGCCAAAGAGTTTGACCCTAAAGATCCTCCCGCGTCCTCTCTTCTGTTAGTGCCCTCTCGGCTGGGGGTGAAGGGGCATCGCCAGGATTTCGTGCCCGGCAGCCCCGGTGAGGGAACAAGGCACAGAGGGGTCCTGCGGAGGGGGCAGGTGGAGTCTGGCTCGCACAGAACCGCGGGCGGTGGGAGATGGGGGAGAGCGAGAGGAGTCGGGGGGCAGCCAGGGCAGAGGGAACCGCCTCTGTGCACACACCGCTCGCTCTGCCAGCTGCGGCACAGCTGTGCCTTTCCCTTCACAGCGCAAAACGCTCTCCACAAGCAGATCCAGTGCTTGCGATGTCCTCAGTGTCACCCCACTGAACTCCCTTGGTTTGGGGTAAGAGTCACCCTGCCCCGGGGAGAGCCAGAAATTCAACCCGAAGCTGGAGCAGCGTCTGAGCTCTCCCCGCTTCTCCAGGGAGCCGCCTTCGGCAGAGCAGCCAGGAGGGGCAGAAAGCAGCTGCTCGCAGAGCCCAGGAGGGTCCGGATCTCCCATTATTTCCCGAACCTGGAGGCATTCACTGCGGTGGCTGCAAGGCTGGGCTGGCTCACAACAGCAGAGCGTCAGCACAGACCCAGCACACACCAGTCACTGGGCTCTGCCCAGCTCCCACAAGAGCTTGGAGGGCTCAAATCTGGCATTAGGAAGTCATGGATCAAATCCAGTGCCAAATCCATCAGACCCAGCCGAGTCCTAATGCCACCAGAGCAGCTCAGTCTGGAAGAGAACATCACCACACATCCAACAGGTCTCTCCACACAGGAGGGACAAGGATGGACACAGCGATGGAGAACTGATCCCTCTCACCATCCAGGCTGCCAGGCCAGCCCATCCCCAGTCCCAGCTTCCCAGGGAGGGGTTGGATGCGCACCCAAGGAAAACCCACCCTTGCACCACGAGCCAGGCACCAATTCCCAGGTGCTGACCCGCAGCTGGAGCTGCTCCACATCTCCTAAACCACGAGTGCCAAGAACGAGACCATACCCAGTCCCAGCAGCACATCCCCAGAAGGGCAACTCTGTGCCCTGCCAAGCCCAGTGCAGGATCTGTCCATCCTTCCATCTGTTGCCTGGAAGCTGAATCCCTCCCATCTCATCTCCCCAGCTCAAATACAAATGAACAGAAGAATATTTTGGGATCTGCACGTGTTAGCAGCTGTTTGGAGGAGTCCCCTGCGGAGGGAGCAGTAGGGGAGCAAAGGGGGACCCAGCGCTGTGGTCGAGAGGCCATTCCCGTTAGCAGCGTGTTTAACGAGTGGGGTTTGGTCCGGGCCTGGGTAATTAGCACCTGAGCAATAATTATTCACACTTGGCCTTTCTATGTCCTGCTTATAGATTTGATGATTAATGTTGGTCCTTGAGTTAAGCCTACCCTGGGTTTACCAGCACAAGTCGGGAAAGTGAAGAGGAGGCTGCTGTCCCTCACATCCAACAGCAAAACAGCACAGTGGGAAAATTAGAGTAAAAAGCACTTTGCTCACAAGCAGCAGCCACTGAGCACAAAGCAGCCATCTCAGCAACACACCACCACCACCATTGAGGCACCAGGATCTCGGATGTACAGTAGGAGAAGCAAAAACCTCCCCCAGCAGTTGGAAGATGTTGACACCGGATGATTTGGGGGTTTACTGGCACGACAGAGACACAAGCTGGGCAGAGCCCTGCAGCAAAGCAGGGGTACACAGATTCGCCCTCAGCCACCTTTCCCCCACAGAAAGCCAACAAAAGGTCTCCAGAGGGGAGGACCTGCTGCCCCCACAAGCTGGGAAATGGGGAAACCAGCTGCCAACCGCTTCACACTGGGACTAACACAGCTCAGCCAAGCAAAATCCGTAATCCAGCAGCGGGCTCACCTGCTCTCCTGGGCTCTGGCTGATCCAGGGTCACTGCTGGTCCTGGGTGAGGAGGCTGCTCTGCCAGTGGTGATCCTGGTCGCCCACAGAGGGCCCTGGAGCAGGTTTGCAGAGCTGCTGACCAGGATTCTCAGAGGTTGAGGTGAGGGCTTCTCCATCTGCTCCTCAGGGAAAAAGGCATTTCTAGCTGAGCCATTCTCTGGGATTCCTATGCCAGGCAGGCAAGAGCTTCATTCAGGATCTTGGCCAACGCCAAACAGCACATGAAGGTCAGCATGGAATGATGGAGCCAGCCCAACCCAGAGGGCAGGGGGGGCTGCCTCAGCTCCTCTTCCTCAGGGAAGGCACCAGCTGGCTCCAGCTCCTATAGAGGAAGGAAAGGAGCACAGAAAGGAGAAGTCTCCCCCAAACCTACTCTTATCCTCACTCCTGGTCCCATAACTGGCCCAGTTGAGCAGAGGCACCTGCCCCACACCTGAAGTGAATGAGGCAGAGCATTAACCCCACCTGTGGTGCTGCCCAGAGGAGGGGAAGAGGCTTTCTCTGGAGTGATGAAATCCCCACATGCTGCCCAGAACGCTTCTGTGGACTAACCCTGCTCCTTGCAACCCTTCTCCCTTTTATGGGACTGAAGCTGCCCCCTCTTGCCTGGCTGGCAGGTTCCCCCTTTGGCCAGATCCATGCATTTTCCCCCCATTCCTGTTGTCCCAAACTCATGAGGATTCATGTGCACCAGAGCACAGCATCTGCACCGTGCCCTTCTCCCACCTTTCAGATGTGAGAAACTCCAGCAGCCACTTTATGGTACCACTGGGCTCAACCCCAATGGACAGAGCAGCCTTGAGCTTCAGGGCAACCCCACCTGGCTCAAGTCCCTGATAATTTCACCACTTTCATCTTTGGGGGGCTCGATTTTTTAATAAACAACTCCCAAAGCAGTGCTCCTCACCCTCTTTCCTCACCAAAATCAGACTCTTGCATTGAAACGTGTGAAGCTGCTTTTTTTTCCCCCTTCCTTTTTCCCCAGGTTTTACAACATGAAAGTGGATGTTGATGTGAATGGAATTCTGAAATTGGAGACGGCGAAGTTCTGCTCTGGGAGGTGACTATTTGCTCACAGAATCGCCCTTTTTCAAGCTCCATGATGAAATTCTGCACAATTATTTGTCTCCTCCTCGCCCAGCCAGCCTGGTGCCCTGTGCTGCTCCAGCTTTTGTTTCTCCTTTGCTCCCTGGTGAGGATGAACAAAACACCAACCGCCACGACTTGCTGTGCCCATGCCGTGCCCACTCCTCCTCCTCCTCCTGTGGCTGCCACCACAGCCCCTGCCTGGCACTGCCAGCGTTAGGGCACAGGCTCAGCAGCATTTTGGGCTGCACACCCCAAACTGGAACCAGTTCCTGCTCCACCATTTGCAAAGGGGGTGACAGAGCGCTCAGGATTTGGGGATACTCAATGAATTCCCCCTCAGCAGGGAGCCAGGGCTGGGGGGATGCACAGCTCAGGGAAGGGCATTTCAGAAACTCACAATTCCGTCTCCTTTGGTGATGGAGAGCAAACACCAGCCCAAAATATGCGCCAAGGGAGAGGCTTCACCCTCAGCAGCCCCAGGGAAAGCTCTGCAGTCAGGTTCCAGCAGGACACAGGTAGGGATGTAGGATGACCCTGTGCAGGGACAAAGCAGCCCTTGGGGTGACTGGAGGACCCTCAGGGCCAGAGGACAAGCCCCTCCCACAGGCTCTGTGTCTGCTCTGCTCCATCACCCACCTCCACCCCAGCAAAGGCCACGCTTGTGGTCCCCACAGTACCACAAACATGCCAGCGCTTCCCCTCCCATATGAACCAGAAGGCAAGGACGCAGCTAAAAAGCCCCGGGAGCCAGGCCATGGACATCCCAGGCTCTGTGGGGTGCCCTGGGCTCAGTCCTCCAGCTTGGTGACACGAGATAAGGAGAGGATTGAGCCTTCAGTTTGTCCTTCTGGAGTTACCCCTGGATTAACTCAGCCTAATGTTGTTTCAGGAGCATTTACATGCAGAGCTCCTTCAGTCTGGCCCTCCAGTGCCTGCCGGGTCAGGCAGTGCCTCTGGCTTATACCTTGGCTCAGGATCTATTGACTCTGGAAAATCCCCAGGGTTTGGAGGACATCTCTTAAAACAAGCAGCTCTGTGGTCATCCAGGCTCTCCCCCTTCTGCCCCTGGACCACAGAGGCCACGTGCCCTGGTCCAGTGTGAGAAAAGTGGGAGCCGAGCGCCAGCTGGGGCGGATCAGCAATTCCCACATGGTGCTCCTGGCAGGGTGTGATCACTGCAGCCTCACTGCTCCTTTCTTTGTCCCACAGTCCTCCCAGCACTAACAAGCAGAGACTGGAGTATCCCACATGCATGTTTGGGACAGGCAGGATGAGGGGTGCAACCACAGGCTGGCAGCTCCCCTAGAGCCAGAGAACATGGAAGTGCTGCAGGATGAAGGAAACCTGGTCCCTCTGCCCCCAGTTTCAAATTTACCTGGGTTTTGGTACCTCAGGTTGCAGCAAACAGGACCACACGCCCAGGCTGGGCTGAGGGGACATACAAGAACCTGCTGGGAGGCCAAACCCTGCCCCAGCTCCCTGGATTTCACGTTACTGATGTATTTATGTCACCTCATGCCCAAATTTCCTGCGTTTAGACAGCAGGATGGTGCTTTTATTCTTGGTGTCCAGGAGGGAAAGGGAGGCAGCGTCCTCAGGTAAGGTCACAGTGAGGGCTCTGTGGAGAGCAGGCAAATGAACCCACTCTCCCAAATCCATCCCAACCAGCGGGCAGCTCTCTCACATACATGCAATCTACGTTTGACTCTCTCCCCAGGGGCTCATCTCCCATCTTCCCCCCTTTAATTATAAAAATTAGTAGGTTTGAGGTATATTTGAGAGGTTTTCTTTTCCTGTGTCGACAAAGTGCAACACTTGATGACTCTAACCCCAAATTCTCTGTGACACAGATACCCTGGCAATTATAAAATACTTCCAAGCTCGCTCCATAAACCCCTTTGCTGTTGCTATTAGTATGCATTAACATTTTATTGGTGTTACAGGATGAAACATCCAGTCTTGCAGCTCCAGTGGGCTTGGGGATTTCCAGCATCCTGCAATATGTATCCGTGCAGAGGAAATTAAAATGTGGATGGATCAGCAAGATACAGTCAAATCCTCTACAGTAATTTGGAGAAGACTAAACTCTGGTGCTAGTGGAGCATATTCCAAGCTATCTAATAGAGAGCTGATGATCTCTGTAACAGCCTTTTTGTAAGTTTTATTCTTGCCTACAAGGGAATTTTTTTCAAAGGGGATATGTAATACCTAAACTAATATTTTTAAAGGTATATGCTCCAAACATGGAAAAGTAAGGCAGAGCAGTCACTTCAGGTGATCAGCAAGTATCCAGGAAAAGAATATGCTCTGTTATCTTACAATCTAGCTGGAATTTCTCTCTAAACACGGCAGCAGTCAATTTTCTATAGTTTGTACCCATTATAGGACACATAGACTCAGGAATATGTCATGCTTTGCTCTTGTAGCAACTGTAAAAGAGTTTTCCTTTAGCAGCACCAGCACTCCAAACCCAAAGCACCAGGTCTACCTGATGGCTAAAGAAACACAGTGCTGGGTAATGTCATCAGCTCTGCACACCTCGAGTGGTCACAGCCACACAACTACACACCAGGCTGGGCTCCAACATCACAGGCATCACCATCTCAAAAAATTCCACCACACATAAAACTGGGAGGAATTCATGTCCAAATGGATAATTTCAGTACCTCGACCTGTGCAGTGCAGGCTGCTTGGGTTTCTCTCTCCCAGGTGTCTTAAAAATAGAAGAACCCATAAAGAACTGCTCCTCTGCTTTCTCTACTTCCTCCCTTTACAGGGTCAGCAAATCCCTGAGCACATCCTTAATCTGTTTTATAAAAGGAAGCAGAATGTGCTCAGGAGGACTCACACACACACCTCGGTGCCCGCTGGCAGCCCCTCTCCTGCAGGACTCCAGCCCTGGAATATTTTGTTTCTGTGGGTGTGCACACACTGAGCATCAAGGAGCCCAAATTCTGATGTGGGATTTCGATGTTATTTATTATCCGTGTTACAGTTGCAACCGGGAACACGGGGAGTGACTCGTTCCAATTTTAGCGACAACTGTATTTACACCCCGCGTTGAGCCGGCCGATGGAGACATTCCCAAGCCCAGGCTTTTTATAGCAAGCAGAAGCACCCACTCCACCCCCTGGAAGGCCTTTTCTAACCTCTAAAACCTGCTCAGAGCCCGGTGCCCTCCAGAACAAGTGCATCTCCAAGCTGAGGATGCCCGTCACCGTTCAGCCCTCGCTGAATCCGAAGGGAAGGCCCTTTTTCTGTCTGGCTCATCCTAGTTTGAAGTTTGGCACAATTTTACAAGACCTGTCTGTCCCCAGGACGCTCAAGGAGTTTCTCCACTGTCAGTGGGAAGAGGGCTCATCCACTGAAGGGGAAGCAAGGCTAAAGATCTCTCCTCTTGGCTATTAGAGCATGAAACGACCTCCAAAAGCTCTGTTAAACTCCACAGCTGAGCCAGGAGAGTCCTTGGAGTAGCGACGAGATCCCTGCGAGCTTCTCAAATGTACAAGGTTCCCACTGGCAGGGAGAGTCCAGGTTACATTAGCAATGATTGTCAACCACCCATTCCACCTTCTCCCACCCATTTCTGCCTCCTTCCCTCTCTCAGGAAGGAAGTCAATGCAGTTGCAGGGGCAGGGTGAAGACTCCAGGGCTCTTGTGTGGTTCAGCTCCAGGTCCTTGGTGTCCAAAGTGCAACTTCATCCTGGAAAGTGCCAGCTCGGACTTTGCTGGTCCTGCACTGGGGGCTGCCTTGTTTATTCACCAGCAGGAATTGTTTATTCCCAGCATTGAGTGATGGGACAAGTTACTGCAGCAACAATGGCATCAAACAGTTTTTATCCTGTTACTCCCAACCCAGCACGAGGCTCCTTCTCTGCCCTCTTACTTCATTCATTAGTGGCTGCCATGAGAGATCACTCATAAAGGAAGGTTGTGAAGAGACAGGGGAAGGCTGACGGCGATTTTCAAACCTGCCCCGTGCAAAGACACCACCTGTCAAACAGAAACACAAAATGCCCTACGTGTGGCAACCCCAGCTCTGAAAACTGAACTTAAAAAAACTGGCTTGGCCAGTGGGCTGAGGGGGAAGGTGGCCAGAAACCCACGCTACGTCTGCTTCCCCCTCACTGCGCGTCATGTTCACCCAGGGACGCGCTCAAGACGAGTTCAAGTGCCTTCAAAGAACACATTTGTGATCCAAGATGACATTTGTGCTCCCCATCCATCCCTCCACGCCGCTGCCGCTTTTAGCAACACGCACTGGCACAGTTGGCCCGTGTTGATGGAGAAGATGTAACCCAGAGACAAGGAAACGGGCGTTTGCTCAGCACAGCTACGCTACCTCCAACCACTCGTGAGGTGGTCCAGGTTTAATTTAATCCAGGTATAATATAAATCCAACAAAGCTGCTGAACTAAACTGATGCTGGAAGTCCTGAGTCAGCTCCTACAGCAGGACAGGAAAAACATCTGAAGAAAAAGGTTCCAGTTCTCACCCTGCCTCAGAAACAAGGCTCAAACATCCTTTGGTTATGAGAGTCTCTGATCTTCAAGAAGTATTTGCTGGCCTGGGATCAGGCTTCACACATCACCTACCCGCCAAATCCCAGCCGGGAGGGGGGTGGGCATAGCAAAAAAGTTAATAAATAAAAACATACAACCCAACAGAAAGACACCTAGGAAGGACACAAAGACTGGATGCACTTGATCATGCAGTTAAACAACAAGTCAATTTTGGTGCAAGCAAAAGATCAACCACAGCAAATGCCACTTCCTTGGGCCGAGGGCTCCAGCCTTCGGCTTCACTGGCTCTGCCCCCAGCGTGGGAGCAAACCCCAGTCTGAGAGAGACCAACACAGTCACTGGTGCAAAACACAGAGACTTTAATTCAAACTACAGTGCGGGAGGAGGTGGGAAGTGCTGCTTTGGACACGGAGCAGCCCTGGGTGGTGCCACACGTGTGGATGTGCCAGGAGAGGAGCGGAACCCCAAGAGGCCGTGGCGGGCGTGGGAGTCAGAGGGAGGCAAGCAGGTGGCTGCCACGTGACAGGGGCACGTCCCAAGCGGGTTGATAAGACTCAAATAAGAATTTGCTGCTTGAAGTCTCAAAATATCCAGCAGGAACAATGTGCAGACTCAGGCAAGAAACAAACACAGCTCTGCATGAGCCTCCTCCCACCTCCTCTGTGGCTCCCAAGCCCAGGGACACCATCCCCAGGGAGCAGTGGCTGCAGCTGCAGGAGAAGGAAGCATCTCTCCACCCATTTTTGGTGCTGTACTCCACATTCTGGGTGTCCCTCCCACGCACGGATGTCAACATTTCCACCCACCCTTTTGCATGGAAGCCCCATTTCCGTAAGATGACCAGGAGAGATGCATTCCCAACCCTTGGGCAGATTTGGGAAGCCAGAGGCTTTTGTTCAGCCACTGCTGGCCAGATGCTGCACAGCCACACAGCCATTTAAAGCACGTGGACACTT
Source organism: Empidonax traillii (assembly GCF_003031625.1). Classification (NCBI taxonomy): domain Eukaryota; kingdom Metazoa; phylum Chordata; class Aves; order Passeriformes; family Tyrannidae; genus Empidonax; species Empidonax traillii. The sequence goes on from NW_020955227.1 coordinate 1,471,466, forward strand.
GCCCAAAGCCACACAGCAATGTGAGGGGACATGGGTGGAGACACGGAGGGTCTCCATGCCAGGCACGGGCTGCTCTGCTGGAGATGGACTCATCGAGCCCCAGCAAGCACAGAGGTCTCCACTTTCACTCCAGGAGTGGATCCATTTGGAAAGCCAAGACAAAACACATCCCATTTAGGAGTAAACAAGACTTAAACCCCAGTCTTCCATTTTCATTTAAAATACAAGTTTATAAGTTGTTTCAGGCAGGTCAACAGCCCTTTGTCCCCCACCCCCTGCCCAGGGCCAAGCCAGGAGCAGTCAGGGCAGCAGCAGTGCCAGCAAGCTCTACTTCAGCTCTGTGGACACTTCACTGCCTCCTAATTTACACTCTTTTCTTGCTCTCCTTCCCCTGAGCGCCTGTGAGAACCTTTACAAGAGGGACTAAGTAGGTTCTGGTAAAAATCACGAAAAAATAAAAATAAAATTAAAAAAAAAAAAATCACAAGCAGGTTTCTCTCCCCCTCCCCAGCAGTAAAGCAGTGCAGCAGCAGAAGCTGAGCAGCCTGGAACTGAGCAGCCCCACTGTCCCCTCCATGATCTGCAGGAGTGCCAGAGGAAGGATCCCTGCTGCTCCTGATCCTCAGCAAACACCAGACCACAGCCCAGTCACCCCACACCCAGCCCAGAAACCCCAAGAAGCATCCCCTCTCCAGCTGCAAAGCTGTGGACCACCTTAGTCAAGGCCTGTGGATACAACAGTTCACCTCAAACACAGCAGCAGCCATTTCTGCCCTTCAGGGATGCTGCTGGTGTGATCCAGACCACCTGCCTTCACGATGCTGCTGGCACTGGAAGTGGCACCGGAAGTCTGGTCCCTCTGCCCGAGGTCCAGCACAGCAACACCAGCAGGGAATGACAAAGGGAAAGAGCTTTCTCCAGGTATAACCTGCTGCCCTGGGCTATTTATGCTTTTTGTTTCCAGCACAGGGACATAAATGCATGTAAAGCCACATGCTGCCCCCTCATGCTGCCTGTGCTCCAGGGATGTCTCCCTGGAAGAGCTAGGATCATGCTGCTCCATGGGGAAATCCCTTTGCCCTGGGGCTGTCCCTACAATTTAGGACCAAGCAGGAGCAACCACGGTCAACTTGTGCCACTGAGGCCAGCCCAGCCCTGGGGCAGCAAAGCACAGGGAGTGCAGAGGGCAGGTTGGACCCAGCCATGGGTGTGTGTGAATGTGTCAGGGTTTGTGCCCGTTAAGAGGGAGCCTGAGCAGTGTCTTTGCATAGCTGTTCCCACAGAGCCAGGTCCATCCAGGGACCTTGTCTCCAGCTCCAGAGCCACAGCCCAGAAGGTTCCCAGCTTCACCCAAGAGAAGAGGCGCTAGTGGGAAAGAAAGGGAATCTTGCAGAAGAGACAGAGGGAGGGGGAAAAGGGAGAGATGGCACCCTGGGCTTCCAACAACCCGCAGACATTCCCTACAACTCCCTTTACCTGTTCCAGACCTCCTGAGCAGGGAGAGCTGGCTGCCTACAGACACACACAGGCTCACACCTCGCCCCGCACGGTGGTTTCCCAAAGCAAACAGCAACAGGAAACTCCAATGAAATTCAAAAGGGAAATCGCAGTTACCACTGCCCAACACACACACACACACACACACACACACACACACACACGTGCCTTCCTCCCCTCCACACCCCTTCCTCCCAGGAAGGGAAGCAGAGGGCCTTTGCTGCAAGGCAGCCCCTAGCCAAGCCCATTCCCGAGCCCGGAGCTGCGCACAGCAGTCGAGGACAGGCACAGCCCCGGCCTGGCCGTGGGTGACACGTCCCTGCAGGGAGGACGTGCAGGAGGAGCCGTTCCAGGTCCCATCTCCCGTGCAAGGCCGGCAAGTGCTTTGGATGTGTGGTTGCCGATGAGGATGTGCAGGAATGGCTGGGCAGGGTGACGAGGAGGGGTGAGGGGAGGAGGAAGAGCGCCGCGCTGTGCCTCTGCTGCTCCGGCTCCTCCCGCCGCTTCCTTAGGATGTCACAGGCTGGATGGGGAGCAGGCTGCCGAACTTAAAGTGCTGGATCACAGGAAACTTCTCCAGGCACTGCAGGAGGGGAGATAAAGAGAGGTGAATTCAGGAGACACTTCCACCTTACACAGGCAGCCAGAGCTACATCCTGCCCGCAGGGTCAGGAGGCAGCGAGCTCAGGGCAGCTAAGCCGAAGGCAGAGGGATCAGTTCCATGTCTCCCCCCACATTTCTATCAGGCTCCTCAGGCCAGTAACACTTCATAACCTCATCCCCTTCCCTTCAGCCAGAGCCTTTTGCTTACTGACATTCAGGCCTGGAGCATGAGCAGAAGCAGCACGTCTGTGTCAGCAGCTTTCTCTCTCACCACTCTCCTTGCTCGAGCTGATCTCTTTGAAGAGCTTCACCCTACGAACACTGAGAGCTGCAGAACCCCCCAGGGAAGAGACTTTCCCTCCCCAGGCCAGTGCCCACACTCCAGGTTTGAGGCACCATCCTGCAGCCACAAGGCGCTGCCCAAACCGCATTCCAGACTCTCAGGTCTTTGATGGACAAGCACCAGTGATTTTGCTGCCATAGCTTAAGACACAATCCTATTCTCAACAACCCCTCACTCCTGAAATTCCCACCCACCACGGAAGAGTCATGGCCACATTAGCCCCTGCCTACAATCAGCAGCCTCCCAGGTAGATCTTGGGATCTACCCAAAAGCACAACTCTTTCCTCCAGGCTTTTCTGAAGAACAATTCCTTCCTACCAAAGGGAGATAAGAGCCATGGTGTAGCTACAACTCTCATTTCCACAGGAAGGAGCTTTGTGCTCTCCATGGGGCCAAGCTGGACTCGCTGCAGCGGGGGAGAGCCCACCTCTTGGGCTGGGGAGGAAGAGTGTGCTGCAGACAGCTCTTCCCCCAGGGCAGGACTCAGGCACAGGCACCCTGCCCTCGAGCTGTCAGCACGGGCAAGCAGGAGGATTTGTGCTCAGAAGGCCCAGCCCACAGTAATCCCTTCAGAGCCAGAGGTCAGACAACTGGTTCCAAGCACAAGCACACCGGATCCAAAACAAGTTTGGAGGTGGTGAAAGTACAGCACGGCTGTATCCACTCCTGGGGGATAATAGCCAGGCAGAAAACCACAAACCTCCATGGCAAGGCACCAAGGAGAAATAAGTCCTTTGACCATCAGGGCACGTCACCTTCAAAGCTTCCTAATGCTCAGAGCTGCTGCCATCTCTCCACACAACCACTTAGACAAATCCTCAGAGGAAGCAGCACTGGATAACAGTGACGTGAGAGGAAGAGCAGAGAGAAATGAACACTGGAGATGCTGACAGCTAGAAATGTCAGCCCAATTAGCTCCAAGGAGTCCCATGGAAGACCAGACTGGTTTGGGCTCCAGATGGAGAGACTTTACCACCAGTGGGAAGAAGGGGTATCCATTCCACTTAACACATCACCAGCCCAAGAAGAGATGAGCAAAGAAAATTCTGTTGTATCCAGCAGAACTAATACAAATTTACTGGATTATTAGAGGGACCAAGAGACAGGACCCTCCTTGCATCACCTGTGGGTGAAACTGATGTACCCAACTCAGTGGAGGGGACAAGCTTATTTCTCCTTGCCATCATCTTGATCATGCTGAAAGTCTGCTTGGGACTCAACTGTGGAGTAGATTCATGCACCAAGTCCAACCTTTAAAGATGGAACTGGGACTAGATTAGTTACAATGGAAAGTATTTCCCGACTGACTGCAGAGAAAGAAAGGTCAGGAGACTCAAAAGCAGGCTCAGGGGAAAAATATCAAGGCTGCTGCTTTAACCACACTCTATTCTGCCGACTTCTTCACTCGCCTTTGATGGAGAGAATAAGAAAAGCCCTTGGACTTCCAAGAGAACACATCTTCACCCATTATATTATAAATAGACACATTTGGGATTTCATAAACACACAGAGCTGAAGACACGTTGTCTTCAGTCTACTGCCCATGCACCCTGGAGTGCCTGGATCCAGAGCAGAGCTCCCGGCCACACAGACACACCTGAGCTTTCTGTGGGCTGGTTAAAGTCATCCCATAGAGGAGACACAGGAGAGACAAAGCTTTTTAAATGCACCAGGCCTGGAGCTGCCCCACTCCCACCTAGTGAGAGGAGGTTGTGAGTGAGCATTTGATTTCTCCTGCTCTGCTCCCAGCCAGTGACCCCTTGGCTGTGCTGCTGCCTCCCCTCAAGCCCAGTCACGGTCAGCACCGTCCCAGCCAGCCCAGATGTGTTACAGAGCTGGAGCCTCCACCTGAGTGTCTGATTTCAACTGATCTCATTACAACGGGGCATCAGAGGGGCAGGGAGAAGGGAGGGGAAAATAAATAAAAGGACATCTTGCTCTCACCTTTGCCAGTCAGACAAAGCAACACCACAACCCCAAACCTTCCCTCTCTTTGCCATCACACACTCCAGGCTCTGCCTTAAAGTATTATATCTATATAAAAAGAACCAGTGAGGACCCTTCAGCAGGAGTCTCCCTTCTCCTCTGCCCATCCAGGTGAACACAGGCACCATGCAGTGCCAGGAGAAGACACTGCTGCACAAGAATCATGTGTTCTTAGGACTAGTCAAATATTCCTTGAGGAAAAAAAAAAATTTAAACCTCTCTGGTTAACTCAATGTTTTTTACACCTTAGCCTAAATTTTTGTCATTACCCTTCCTGGCAGTTGTTGCATTCTCCCCTTGACACAGCTACACCTCTAGATATTTCTAGAAACCCCCCATTACTGCATCCAGCACTTTCATGCAGGGTCATCTGCTACTCAAAACAGATCAAGGCCTCCAGAAAAGGCCATGCCTTGGGTGCACTTAGAAGAGCCAAACTATCTCCCAGGCTTCAGAGGATCCCTGAGCTGTGCTGTCCCCAGCCAGGGCACAGGTAGATCTGCCAGCACAGGGTGGCCCCAAGACGTCAGCAGACATGAACATCGCACCGTGGGCACACCCCTGCCAAGTTCCTCCAGTCAGGTACAGGTGGCAGCCACCATATGGCACAGGGAATGTGGGGCACCAGGCAGGAGCACCTGAACATCCTGGGGCGTGTGGGATGCCAAGGGAGTACCCAGAGAGCTGGGTGAAAGAATTGATCCCAAGGAAAGGGAGGACCAGCTGAGGCAGCAGCAGACCCCACTGACACTCCAGGATTTAGGGACTCATGTTTCACTTTACCAGCACTCACTCTTCCCTTTAGACCTCCCAGCTCTCACACCAGAGCCTCCAGCTCAAGAGTTTCCCAGCAGGCAGTGTCTCCAGCCCTTGTGAGGGAGCTGTGAACAGGGGCAGCCTCAGAGGGGCAGCCCAGGGGCACCTCCCCCTCTGCAGAGCAGCCTGGGGCACCCCTCCAAGGAGCAGCCAGCCAAGGGGGTCGACCCCCAGCCCTGCTTCTCCTCTTTGGAGGCTGGGAGGAAAGCTGAGCTGGGGGCGGAAGGAGCCAGCGGGCCTGGGAGTGACACCTCCCAGATTAGAGAGGTATGTGGCCTGGAACCTAAACACAGGATGTGCAGAGCAGAGGAAGGGCTGGGGGAGGGAGCGGCAGTTCGGCACAGTTTAACCCCTTTGTGCGCTGGGCCTGAGCAGAGCTGTCCCTGAGCCTCAGGCCCGTGTCCCAGCAACAGGAGCAGAGATGTGTCACCAGCACACACCGCCAGGGGTGGGATTAACTCCTTCAGGCACCACTGGGTGCACCAGGGAGTTGCACCATCCCTGCTCCTCCAGCACCCTTGGCACAGCCAGAGTGTCCTGCAGAGCCAGCACTGTCCCATCCTGCCCAGCAAGAGATGTTCCCTCCCGAGGCCCAGATGTGGCGGTTCCTGTCCTGCTTCCTCGAGCTCAGGGTTGGCTCGAGCAGGAAGGGGAGATAAGGGAGAGCCAAAACTGCCCAGTTCCCCAGGTCAGGGGTTCACCAGGAAAGCCTGGGGCAGTGCCAGCAGTGCTGGTGGGCTGAGGGCTGCCAAACCAGGGAGGTGGCTGTGGCCATGGACAGGACACGTAGCAAGGGGAGATCAGTAGGAAGCATTCAGCCTGCTCTGGGGCCCTTAAAACATGGGATGATAAACTAAGTCTCCTCCAGCTGGTAAAATAGTGGGGGGACCAGACAGATAAGGAGGTCAAGACATCAGCCTAATTTGGAGACCTGAAACCTGCATTATGGGAAGACAAGAAATGGCAAGAGTCATGTCTGCAAGAAGTGGCCATTTTGGGATTGGTTTTGGGGCAAACACTAGGCAGGCAGGAGCTTCCTTCTAGCCAGCTGCACCTGAACTGTCCAAGGGCTCCCAAGCCACAGTCAGGGGCAGCCACACAAGGGGCAGCCAACGGCTGTGACAGGGTCCCTACACCAAGGAGCAGCACAAGAGCCGACCTGCAGTGCTGTGGAGGGGAGGAGGCCCAGCAGCCTCCCCCTGCTCCCAGTGCTCACCTCTGCCTTGTACATGCGGATGAGGCCCTGGTTGACCTTGGACCAGGAGGGCACGGCGCTGATGTTCCAGAGCTGGTTGGAGTGCTCGGCAAAGGGGCCCGTCTTCATCTGAAAGAGACCCGAGCGCAGGGCTGAGGGAGCCGGGCCAGCCAGGAAGCTCGTGCACCAGCAGTGACTCACACTCACACTCTCTCCAAGCAAACATTCCCACCGAGCCCTGTGACCCACGCACCAGCCACCTCACTGCCACTTCCCTCCCTCCCTCCCTCCCTCCACGCTCCCTCCCGCTGCGGCCACATCACATGAAGCCGTGGCAATCCAGCTCCCCTCCTTCCCTGATAAAATTAAGCCTTTTCCTGCCACGCTTTCCTAATCAGACGTCCCCCTGCACACCTCCCTTTTAATGACCGCATTAAAAAAGCCCCACGTAAGTCCCGTTCTCCCCTCCAGTAGAGCCTGGCTCAACGCTGTTCCTATTCTACCCAGAAACCTCCCAGTGCAGCTCTGCTGGGCTTTCCAAGAAAATGACTCATTCCCCATTCAGATCAACAACAAGCAGCAGCGACGACCGCGCTGCCTTCCCTGAATACAGAGGGCAGTGCAGGTTGGCAGCAGCTCTGTGTCCACAGCCCACTCCACACCTGTCTCCAGCCGAGGAGGGCTCTGGGGGAGGCAGGAGCAGAGGGGACACACTCCAGTCCTGCTTTCCAAACCAGCTCCAGAGCTGTGAGCTGCTGCCTTGCAGCAAATGCTTTACATATTTTTATTTTTTTTTTTTTTTTATACTCTAGTGTTTCTCCTCCCAGAGTGAACAGTTTGAAGGAAAGAGGGCAGGGAGGGAAGCTGCAATCAGGGACAGTTGCATGTAGATTCCCTGGGTAGTTGTCTCCCCTTCTTCTCCATGAACAAAAACAGACCCTCAGGGAGAAAAAGAAATACAACACAGCCACTCTGACTGAGAGAAGTTCCCATGACATCAGAAACCACAAGGCCGAAGCTCACGCTAAAAAGGAGCGTGGGGAGAGAGGAATCTCTTGGACTCTTGTTCACGACTTGGGGTTTGAACAACTAACCCCTTCCCTCCACGCACGCACAGGCCTGGAGAGAGGGTGGGAAAAGAGCCTCCAAAACAACCTCTCTGTAAAAGCAAGCAGAGCCAATCAATCCGCTCTGGGAAATTTCTGCAATGCCTGTGTGGCACCAGCCTGAGGCAGAGAAAGAAAGAGAGGGAAAGGGTGTGGGGGGGACCCAAAATAACTCCCACTTCTTGTGACGTGTTTCACACCCGCTGACCTTGGGGCTGGAGCAGCAGGGGAAGGGGGTCTGTAGCTGTGCCCAGTGCCAGGAGGGCACGGATGCATCCCCGCTTCCCCTCGGTGGTTCCCAGGAGCCAGGGGATGATGGATGAGCCACTTGGCCATTCCTGCTCCCCTGCACCACACGCTTTCCTCGTGGGTACGGGATGAAACATGCAAGCACACAAAGCACGGCGCTCACCGACAGCGCCGGTGCATTATCCAGCGCCGAGATTCGGCACTGGCGGGCACCCAAAGCCAGGGAGATCCGCGCCAGGAGGCTCCTCAAAGAAATCCCTCCCCACACAGGAGCTTTGGCTGCATGAATTTTGATGCTGAACCTTCTCTTGGCATCACCACCCTTCACAGGGGCACAGTTTGCACCAGCCACCACCACCAGGCTTTGCTTCTCTCCCTTCCCAAGCTGGAGTGAGCGTGACAGAGTGTGGAGGAGGCGGGCAGGGCTGGCCGGCTCCATGCTCATGCCTGGCATGGCCACCACTGTGGCCCTCCTCACCCAGGGCACCTGGAGAGGGATGGCTTTGCTATGGCTTCACACCGGGGAGGGAAAAATAAGAGGGTTGAAAGAGGGAACAAAAAAAAATCCATCTCCTTCCAGCCACAAAGGGCGAAGAGGGAGAGCTGGGGGGGAGAGTGAGAGGCAGCGAGAGCGCTGCAGTCCCGCAGTGACCCCAGGGGAACAGAGTGAGTCAGAGCAGCCATATTGAGCAGGAAATTACTCACAGACGCGGCGTTCCTGCCTCTCGGTTCCCAAGAGAATCGGCCTTTTGTAAATGGTTCCTCTGTCAGTGCAGGGGGGAGGGGGACGGCTGAGGCCGTGCTTTCCTGTCAGCTCCTTCCCTTCCAGCAGAAACCCGAGCCCTCCCTTCCCAAACCTCCAAATTTAGAAGCCAGATTGAAGCTGAAATTCCTGCTGCCTGCCCCGAGCTCTCGGAGGAGCATCTGGGGCGAGTGCACTGAACGCCCACAACAGCTGGGGGGCACCCAGCACTGCTCATCTGCACACACACACAGGCAGCTCTGCATTGCTGCCCTCCACAGCCCCTGGGCAGGGATGCTCCCAAACGCTCCCCACCCTCACACCTGCGGGTACCACGCACACCCCACGGCACACTTTGACAGGCAAAGAGAGGCAGCAGCAGGGGAACAGCTTGAGTCCCAGCCAGCTCTGCAAACCTCACCCTGTTCCAGAAGCACGTGTTCAGGTCCAAACCCACCCCACAGATTTCCCAACAGCAGGCCAGCTCATGCAAGGCTCGCTGCCGTGCCTGAGCGCAGCTGTGGGGAGGATGCCGTGGTGGGATCAGCCCGGACATCATCTTGCTGCTGCTTTAAGAGCCTGAGGTTTAAATACACACGTGGCAAACACCACAACAGGGGCTGAGAACAATATCTGCTCAAGAGAATATTCTCTCAGCTGACAGAAAACAACCTACTTCAGTTGTAGCCTGCTGAAACAAAACCTGCTCTCATGTCAGCAAGACACACCAGACCCACTACGGGTACTGCTGTGGTGTTTGCTATGTGCTTAACACCTTTAAAGGAGAGCTGTTTCCAGCTGACAAGCTCCGAAGAAAATAACATCATTCGTTTATTAAAGTCTTTAATCCCTTCTATCTTTTTTCCCTGCTATTATGTTTTGTTGTTGATTTCGGAGAGAAAGCGTTGGGAGGGTGCTGAGGCTGCCTCACCCCCTCTAGTGGCAGTTACAGCTTTCCTGGGCGCTTGGGAGGGGAAAAAACCCCAACTTTTAAAAGCCAAATCTTTATAAAAAGGAACCAGTGCCGGCATGGAGATGGACTGAATATACCATGGATTTGGTAATGCAGGTTATTGCTGTCCCTTAAGGCTCACGGCAGGAGGCCCGAGAGGAGGGCTCCTTGCCACCAGGTGGCACTGAGGAACTCGGCAGAAACACTGAATTCCATGCTTCCCGACAAATGTGCGGAAAAAGGGACTCAAATCACTTATTTTAAAAGCCTGCTAAAAAGCTGACTCTCTGCAGGCAGAAGCAGCGTGACCTGAAGCAGCACGATGGTGCTGGGTATTTTAAACTTCACCTGTCATCTGGGCGCTGCAGAATTTTCTACACACGTGTCAAAAGATGTGTTTTTTCTGTTTCTAACAGGTCAGTGCACTGTCTGGATATTAGAGGCCCAAACTAAAATAAATCTTGGACCATCTTGGCTTCTGCTTTCCTGTCCTCGTCTTGATCTCTTCCACCAGCACCTCTTTACTACCCGTGGCATGATTTATCTTGGCATTAAGGGTTAAACCCAGTGAGGTGCTGAGTACCAACAATCCCTACCAGATTCAGCAGGACTTGACACAGCACCTCCTGGGGTTTGGGCCAAAGGCTCCTATGAAGATTTCCTACATGAAAGGGTAAGTTCATAGTCTGTAACCTTCCTTCTCATCTAATCACTAAATTAGAGAGGCGAGGAGGGGGGAAAGCGAACAGAACAAAGGGGAAGTACCACACTCTGTCCTTCAAAATTAATCCCATCAACTCCCTCCTGCCAGAGACAAGAAATCCCTCACCACAAGAGAGCGGGTAGTTCTTGCTCTCCCTCTCCAGACTGTGAGGGAGCCGGGAGAAACACGGCTGGATCCTCCACGGATGCTGAGGGCAGAAAGCCCTGAGCTCCCTCACTGAGACACTGCCCGTGGCTGGCAACAAGCTGAGGATCCCCAGTTCTGAGAGCTCAGCTGGGTGAGTCTCAGCACCCTCTCTGCTCTAGGTCCGTTGCAAATAAGGTGCATTTAATGGGCTTTTGGTAGAACCTGGAGGAGAAGGAGCAGCACAGAAGTTTGGGAGCGTGCCCTAAGCAAGGGGTGGCCCAGGGCTGCCAAGCAGCACCCAAGGGCTGGAGGGAAGGGAGGCTGTCTTGGCAAGCCCAGGCGATTTGCAGCTCCTACTTCATCTTCCTAGAGTATCTGCAGGAACCAGTCCTCTCCATCCAAGTTCCCACTGACTGATCCAAGGTTATTTGTTTGCTGTTGTTACAGCTCCCTTCAAATACAATCCAGCTTAATAACACTTTCCTCCCAACATCCCTGTCTCAATTCGTTCAAGGAGAGCACCTCAGCCATGCAACAACAGTTCACCTGCACAGTTCCACGACAGCAAGCAAAGCAGAAAAGGAGGAACAGAAAACCACAGCCAGAGCCAAGTATCTGATGTCAAGAGAACGTCCCTTTGGGACAAACCTTCCACTCCTCACCTCTGTAATGAAGAGGATGCACTCCAGGAACATGAAGTCCTTATGGTTTTCGTTTACCACCTTCTCATCAACGAAGTGCCGAGGCTCCAGACTTGGATGGTCTAAAAAGAGTAAGACACAACAGGAAGCAACCTGTTAGGCAACCCCCTTCTGAGACCAACTTCAGCCAGGTACTGTCCTGCCCCTCTTCCAGAAACACGATCCTCCCATCAGAGCTTTTCAAAAATCAGCACAGAGCTGCTCCCTTCTATCTCATCTCCCACTCCAGTGCCTCTGCAGGGAGAAAACTCCCCAGGGCAGAAGATGCATTTTCTAGCACCAAACCCAAGACTTTCCTTTTAAAAAGCTTATAGTCATTGCAATAAAGACAAATGTACTGTACAAGGAACACTTCCATCTCCCAACCTAAGCAACCTGCTTTATTTGAAAAGCTGAGGGGGAAAAAACCCCAAAACAATCCAAGCCCAAAACTCTTCTGCTGTATTATGCACAAATTTGACAGATTTGAATTTAGAAGTCAGCCCTAAGTCCCATCTTCTCTGCAGCCTAGACAGATGGGGCAGAGGGCAGGCTGGGACACGAGAAGATTTTTTATTAGTACCTATCAGCTGGGAACTGCCCCATATGAAAGGCAGGAACTGGAAGTCATCCAAGCCCCACACGCCCTGGCTGCCAGCAGGTTCCATCCTGTAGGTCTTCTGAAGTTTTCGCATCACTTCCAGGTACCTGAGACCAAAGAGAGAAGAAGGGTTAACACAAGGCATTCTTCTGCCTTTGACTTCCATGAGAACAAGAACAACCAGTCTGGAAAAAGACACAACTTTATCCTTTGTAAGCAGGACCTCCACATACAGCACAGTACATACAATATATATTCAGCTCCTTTGCCATAGGAAGCAGCCTGAAGGTACCCGACACCAAATCCACAGAGAAATCCAGTGGCAGGGGTTTATTTCATCTGCAGTATCTTATGTTGATGCAGATCTTTCCCCATCCCCACTGTTACCAGAAAACATTGACAGTTCACTCTCCTTCAACAACTTCCAAAAGAGCTCAGGAAGTTTGCCACCTTACAGCAATTGCTACTTCCACTTCTCAGGTGGAAAATTAAAGTGCTATTGAAGGAAATTGTTTCCATGCCACCAAACAGTGATATGGCTGGGATTGGATCTCTGGACTCCAAACACCCAATCCACCAGTTTCATCACTACCAACTCTACCTCCTGGGCTGGAAACACATCTAGAGGAGCAGTGGAGGCCTGCTATTTGCATGGATTTTTTATTTTTGATGCCTGAAGAAATGTTACATACTCTGATCAGATACTCCTGCCTATCACAAAACACAGAGCTTCACCCACAGAGCTCAGTAACTTGTGCTCAACTAAAGTAACTTTCCAGAAGGACACTCAGCCTGTACCAGACAAGGGGCCATCACCTCTTTTGGAGAGAGTCATAATGGGTCGGGGTACACTCCATTAAAAAGTACATCTGCTCATAATTTTATCTAAAATTGGCTTCAGCTTTCCCACTCTGCCCTTTCTCCCCAAACAGCCCAATATTTCCAGCCCTTTTCCTTCCATTGCCTCACCTGTTAAACACTTTGAAGACGATGGCCATCTGGTCATCCACTCTGAGCACACCAATTTTGCAGAGGCAGCAGAGAAAGGCTGCAAATGCAGCTTCGTGCCCTGGAGTGAAAAGACACGAAGAGACACGACACTGGTGACTCTGGCCCCCAGGATAACCTTTCTGTGGGCACCACCACAGCTCTTCAGAAATCACAGCAGTCACAGTCCCCTCTCAACCCCGTTGTCACTGTGAATAGCATGAGCTGACAATATTTCATCCTCGTGCAGCACCCACCCAAGTTATACCTTCTAGACACTCATGAGTTGATTATTCACTTAGAGAAGAGATTCTTAAGGAAAAACAGCTCCAACACTGGGCATGCTGGGAGCAAGGCAGGGACTTTCCCAGGAGCTTGGCACAGCAGGGGAAGTGGAGCACCACAGAGTCATCTGCTCAGGGGATACAAGAGAACCTCACATCTGCAAGTAAACAGATTTCCTCCCACTTCAAAAATATCTCTGTGTCGGAAGGATGCAGATCCCACGACACTGCCAGGAACAGTCTGTCCCAGAAGGTACTGGGATCTCAGGCTAGGCCCCTGCAGCTTGGTCCTCCAGCTAACAGCAAGGAAAAGCAACAGCCAGAAAATCCAGAAATGTCTTTTAGTGGAAGAATTCACAGAAGAAGGGAGAGTATAAAATCAGCAGCTCCACATTATGGACAGGTGCTCCCAGTATAGGAACAAAATGCACCTACAGCCTGGTCACTGTGAGCAAGGCCATGGGCCTCTGGCTTGGGACACACGGGAGGGGAGGAGAGGCTGAATTTCCTTCCCTGAGCTGACCAAACCCCATCCAGCGAGTCCCTTTCCAAGGACAACATCTCCCCCTGGTGCCAGTGAGCCGCAGCCAGCACTGCACAGCCTTCAGTTCTTCAGCCTTTTTACCCGCCGCCTCCTCTTCCTCTCCCTGCCCAAGTTTCCTTGCACCCACAGCATCCTACTCTCTGCCTTTTGGTGAGGACACAGCTGTGCTCCAGAGAGAGGAGCAGAGCGTGTAGACAATTCTGTATTTAGGCTGAAGCCAGTGTGGTTACTTCAACCTGCAATTCACCACCTCTTTAGGTGCAAAATGTTTCTACCTTCAGATTTCAAAGCCCCTCCGTAAGCAGAGATGTCACTTCTAGGGAGCACCAGAGCTCAGGACACCTCCCACTGAACATGAACTCGGCTCTCACTCTACTTCCAATTCAAGCCATTATATTTTATCCCTTTAAACTGCCTATTGCAGGACTCCTGCAGGCAGTGAGGCAGTTCCTACAGCTATTCCCAGAACAGCTTGGTTCCCATTTCCTCTGATGAGATGTGAAAGGGTGTCACAGCTCTAGCATAGCTCCCAGCCCCAGCTCTCAGTCACAGCCCACACAGGACAGAGGGGTGAGGGGGGCCCAGAAGGAAGGTGTTTACTTCAAGCTAGAACTAAAAAAAAAGTGGTAAGAACATTTAAATTAATGCAGCACCAGGCTCCAAAGGGTCCCTTCCCAACTAGCCCAGCCTTGGGCAGGGTGCCAGCCCAGGTACCTGTGCCATAGTCAATGCGGGTGGAGTTCCCCACGGATTCCTTCAGGTACACAGCCACTTCTGGGGCAGCGTCAGCCAAATGCTTGGGAATCACTGTTGCCACCAACTTTTCTGCTTCCTGAAAGACACAACACTTCCCTGAGTGAGTGCAGATTTGCCACAGTCCCCAAGGACAAGTCACCCTGTGCTCAGGCCCTGCTGCAGTGTGGGAGCTGCCATGGTGCTCTCCTGCAGTGCCCAGAGCCAGCACGGCACAGGAGCAAACCCTCCTGTTGAAAAAGTCATCTCCAGAGATGGAACAAGTCAGGCAAAGCTTGGCCTGAAACCTACCCAGGCCACATGCAACCTGCAGGACAGAAAAGCTTCACCATCAACTCCACTGACCCAATTTCCCAGTGAGCCATCTCCAGGACAAAAGCAGCTGCAAGGGCTCTGCTGCTGGAAATGGGACTGTGCCACCTCCAGCACCCAGTGCAGGGCAAGTGCTCTGAGCTGGAGGAAGCTGAGCAGTTTCCCCAACACTCCTCTGATTTTGTGGCACAGTGGGCAGTTAAAAAGAAACAGAATTCCTTGGGCTTGGAGAGCCCTCCAGGCTCATCCAGAACTTGGGAGACCCAGCCAAGAGCATTTACATGGCCCATATGCTCTCACAAGAGGGACAGACAAGCACCAGGCCAGGGGTAAGTGATGCACATCAAGAGGTGGATCCTTCACAGCTTATCTGAGCAACTCCTCCACAGGCTGCTTGGCTGCCACACAGTGATGGAGCCATTCTGCCATCCCTGCTGGACACACTGCCCTTCCGAGGGAGCTGCAGGTACCACCACACAGGAAAGACACGCTCACCTGGTCTAGTTTGGCGTACCAGGTCCTGAAGGCTTTGTTCCCAAAGCGAGAAGGCTGATCCACCGGCGGGGTTTCATCAATCCATCTGTCGAGGGTGTTCAGCAGAGCCACCAGCTTTTCAATGGGCTGCAGAGAGCAAGAGGATGAGTGGTCACAGTGGCATAAACCAGAGCAGTCCCTCAGCTCCGACATCTCTTCCCAGGATTGGAGTCATCAAAGCCCATATCATTCTTTCCAGGGTTGGCAAGTGGAAACGGGACGTGTCAACCCTTCTCAGAATGCAGGGGGGCTGGGAAATCCACCCTTCCCCTCAGGAGATCAGTCCAGTACAAAGTCCAGTCTGAAGCAGACTCTCCAATCACCCCCACAATCTTTCATGAGCTGTAACAAAACCTCTGGGAGAAGAGCTACAGCAAGCTCCTGGCTGTGGGGCACCCTGGGCTGAGAAGGAGGGGAGTGCTGCACAGTTCAGGGGCCTCCAAAAAAAAAACTCAGGCTCTGCACCTTGAGGGCCCTGTGTTCTCCACAGGATACAGCACTGTGTATCCTCACCAATGGCTGATGATGTGATTTAAAGGCCCTTCTCAAGGCTCTAATCATTGTCCTGAAGTGTCTCTTAGGAGCCAGGATTAGCAGCAATGCTGTTAAACCACCACACGCTTGTACATCAAGTCAACATTCCCAGCATGATTCCTGCTGCTTCAAACTCCTACCAGCCAGGCCATCATGGCAGCTCCAGCCCAGGGATACCCACTGGAATGTGGCAAAACACAACCTATCCAGGGGAAGAGGCAGCCTGGTTTGCCCACCAGTGCTCCCATCGGAGCAGGCAGGAGAAGAAGCTCTTGGTTCCCAGAGAAACGCCTCAAAACAAACACAAAGCTGATGGGAAGACAACAGCAACAGCAAGACAAAAGCCACCATTCTTACACCTAGTTCTGTAAGTAAGGAACCTGTGTAGGATGTATGAGAGTGGCCATGAAGGAAAAAGAGAGGTGAAGCAGGTGACACAGCACCTGTGCTGTCAGACCAAGGCTGGCCAGTGCACACCCTCTCCCTGCCAGGGGAACGGCTACACCCCACACACACCAAGAGCCAACGCCACAGGCAGCATTTTTAGCAGCTCCAGACACTTTTAGGATGCTCTGCTGACAACTGGTCAAGCCTGCCAGAGGCTCTGGGATTCTCCTTGCCTGACTCCGAGCAGCTGGAGAGCCGTCAGCCGCCACAGCAGCTGGCCAGGCCCCGGGCAATGTAGGCTCCTCTGTCTCGAGAGGGGATTCCTCCTTCAAGGGGACAAAGAGGACAGGCGGCAGCGCGGCTGGTTTGACTTTGCTGGAGGCATCGACCGTGTGAAGCCGGCTGGTCTCCTGGGCTGTGGTTCAATTCCTCGCGCTGCTGCTGCCGGGAGGACGAGGAAACAGCAGAGCCCAGCAAGTTTCCAGCCCTTGAAGTGCCACTGGAAGGGGGTGGGCAGAGGTGGGCACGGCAGAGCGGCGCTGCCGCTGAGCCAGCTGAGGATCGCTCCCGGGAGGGAGGGTCTCATGGCACACACAGAGCCTCCCCCAGACACTGACTGACTCCAGAGGTGCCACCGCAAGGACATGGTGGGATCAGCCAGTGGGAAGCGGGATCAGGCAGGAAAGGGATCCACCTACCTCACAGGACCTCGGCACTTGGCTGCTGAGCCAGACTAGAGGCTGGGACAAGGCCTGAGCACACCAGGAACACAAAAAAGCCAAGGGACAAGAGAGCCAAAACCTCTGGGTGGCCCTGGAGCCACTAACAGGCCAGTGCCCCAGATATGTGTGGACTGAAGCAGCACAGGCCCCTCCACTCCAGCTCCCTGCTCCCAAAATGCTGCAGGAACTCAGCACATCCCCACTGCACCAGGCCAGGTTGGGCCTCAGCCCCTACTCCTTCCTGGCTATTGCATTCCCCTCCAATTAAGCAACAGCATCCCCAGCACTGGGCTGCATTAAATAATTAAATCGTGCTGGTGATTTATCCGCCGGCACCAGCAGCTCATTACGAGCAGCCACCGTATTTCAAACCCTCTCCACGAGCACTCAGTGCTGCCTGGATAAATGGCTGGCACGGACCAGCTCCTTCCCTGGGGAGCTGAGAGTCCAACCTCCCCTTCCCCACTCGCTGGCTTTAAAGGGATTAAAAGCCCAGCCCCACTGAACACGGGAGAGCAGGACCCAGCTGCCAGATCAGCCACACCAATAAATAATTAAAGAGATGCAGCTCATTTTGGGCTCAAGGCCCTTTGAAAGGGGGTTACTAAAAGAAGCAGCTTCCCATTGTCCAGCAGAGGAAACCTGTACATCCAGGGCTGACCCCTGTGGGGGAGGAAAGGAGCCTGTGGGAACACCACCATCAGCACCACTGCAGCCCTGTTTTGCCTGGCTGGGCTTTTAAGCTCTATTTTTGCTTTACCTTTCCAGTGATCAAAGCAAGGGCAGCCTCCCCCCTGCTCTCCTTGCTCTTCTCATTGTGCTGATTTTGCATCTCCTTGACCCTGAGTCTGCCACTGGTCCCAAAGGCAAACCACAGAGCTTCCTTCGGAGCACAGACCTGTCAGCAGCTCTCAAGAGCAGGAGCCAGGCAAACAGAGGTGCTGAGGAAGCATCACGGCAGCCAAAGCTGCCCGTAGGGGCCAAGTCCGCCCCTCTGGGCTCCTCGGGCCCTGTCAGAGGGGGGATCTGCATCCCCCACTTCCCTCCTGGAAGCAGAGCAAGCCACAGGGCCAGCCAGTTCACAGCCAGTGTCCCCCAGTAAACTGGGCTGCTGGAAGGGAAGGGCTGCTCCTCACACAGCCAAAATTAACCTCCTCCTCCTCGCTGCACTTCTCCTCTGATCCAAGTCACTGCTCCAGGCCGCAGCTCCGGAAGGATCCCTGCATGGAAAGCACTCCCTCCAGGAGGGGAGGGCAGGTCACAGCCTATCACTCACACAACCTTGTGCCAGACACGGCGTCTATACCAGAGTCCTAAACAACAGCTCTGCTATCAGTGCCTGTCAGATGCCTCCAGCAAACCCCAGACAGCTCCACGGAACGTTTCAGTGGGAGCACAGCAAGCTCAGCACGTCTCCAAGGGGGCTCAGTCCCCACAGGATCCAGCTCCTGCTCCAGGAGACAGGTTGGTATCGACATACGCTCTCTGGAAACCATTAAGCTTCTCCTTAAAAGCAGAGCAGAACATATTTCTCTTTTTTTATTCCATGGTAAGGCAACACCAGTAAGTCAGAGCGAGGATACACGTTCTGCAGAAAGGATTCCAGGAGGTCATTTGCCAAAGGAAGGTGTCCCTGGCATTTGATCAGGGAGGAAGATGGGATGGCACAAAAGCACATCAGCAGCGAGTACAGCAAAAGAGAAGAAAGCTGAGCAGAGATGCAAGCAGAGGCCACGAGGGGCTGAGCCTTTAAAAGCACAGATAAGCAGTTTGATCTACAAAGGAGCCCGTGTGAACAAGCAACCTCATCAACAAGGCAACCCTGGGGATGCTCCACCTGGGCCTCAAGTCACAGGTTCCTGCTCTCCTCGGTGTGTGGGGTATGAGATTTGTTCCCTGCCTCTTCCCAAGCGTTGTGCCTCTTGGTTGTCACTTGGACTGGGACCATGGATGGAAAACACTCCCTCCAAGAGGGCTCTGCTGCAGACACAGCCTTGGTACAGCTTTTCCTGACAGCTCAAAGGCTTGTAGGAAGAGGGTTGGGTTTTTTTCCCCCACTCTTTGTTTTGCTCATTTTTAATGCTTTGTTTCCCTAGAACAGCTCTGTGAATGGTTGGGAACAAGCGAGATCCTGACAAAGACAAAACTCAAAGGTGAAATGCAAACAGCAGAAAGCAAGAGCAGCATTTGACAGCAGTTTCTACTGAACTGAAGGAACAAAAGGTGGGCACAAAGCCTGTTAGGAAGGGGCTCATTATCCCCATTCCCCTCCATGAACTACAAGGGAGTTTCTCATTCACATGCTGGCTCCTGTGTGCCTGCTTCAGACACAAACAACTGGGTTAAAGACCATCACCAGCTGCCTTCCCACACCAGAATGAAGCCATAAACACACAGGGCCCAGTCTGCTGCCCATGATCTCTTTACATCATTCTCAGCTTTCTTGCACCGCCACGATCAGTAAAAACGCACCCAGAAACCTCCTCGCTGCAATGCAGAACAAGGGAGGGCAGATCCAACACCCAGCATGTGTTGTGTGGATTGGCAGCACCCAGAGAGCCCTCAGGGCAGCAGTGACACCAGTGAGGGTGCCTGCCCTTTCCCTCTGGCTCCAAATCATCTCTCCGTGCCCCGAGAAGGTGAACAGACATCAAAACTGGCCATGGCAACAGGCAGGGCCAGGTGACAGCCACAGTCATGGAAGGGGAAAAACAGGCCCCTTCTGCTTCACACCTTGGAAGGGGCAATCCTGCCCCTCAGGTTAAACCTCTCAGCCCAGCCCAGCTCCCTGTGAGCTCCACAGCCCCCATCAGCACAACCCTGGGCAAGGTGCAGCCAGTGATGTGCCCTGAGGTCACAACTGTCAGAGCCAAAGCTTGCACAGCTCAGCCCCAGCCTGGGACAAGGACACTGGTGCTGCTGACACAGTCTGAGTAATGAGGGAGCCCAGGGACAAAGAGAGAAGTGATCTGCCCAAGGTCCTACAGAAAAGCCAGTGGGAGACAAGGAATGGTAGAGACATCTCAGCCTTTTGCCTGCAACCAGGAAAGAATATCACATCTTCGAAGCATTGCTGATTGAAGCCAGACTGTGAAAACAGGGTCAAAAGGTGTCCCTTCTGCACCCTCCTTTTCCCCACTGGCTTCTACCCACTTGCAACTCGCTCAGTGTCCCATCCAGTGAGCACACACTCAGAGCCTCTGCACTCTGGAGTGGGGATGGCAGCCTGACATTTGCATCCCCAAGCATAACCCAACCACATTCATTCTCCCTGGCTCCCAGATAAGCTGCCAATTCATTCCTCACATAGGAAATATTCGCTGTAGAGCCAATTTTAAAAAAGAAAAAAAAAGAAAGAATAAAAAGGCAGGACAGGAGAAACAAGGGGATCCAAACTCTTCTCCTACCTCTGACACTTTGTATTCACAGGTCAGCTTCTTGCCCCTGACACCTTCGTTGAGGGTGAGGATGAAGCCCATGTAGTCTGCGTACGCCTGCAAACACACCAAGAGTGCAGGGCATTAGTGAGTGCCCACGGGCTGTCTGAGCACAAATCACAGCATGAGAGCATCTTAAACCCCAAAGAAACCTTTCCCAGCACACAGCACTGCCTCCTTGGAGACACACAGGGGTGCAGGGCTTGCTGTGAGGCCGCTACTCTTTTTGGCAGCCCCGGCGGCAGAAGGCAGACAGTGACTGCACTCTGAAAATTACAGAGAGGAGCATCCTAAAAATGCTCACGATGCCCCCAAAAATCATTCCCTCAGCTCCTATCAGGTTAAATTCAAGCTCCTGAGCTCTGCAGAGTCTCAGCTGTGCCAAGGCACCCTGCTCCTCCCAGACCTGTGCTGTTATCTCCCCGTTCCTCCTTGGACTCTTCCCCTGTGCTCACACACGATAGGGAACTGGGACACAGCCCAGGCTCCTTGCTTTAAATTTGCTGCTTTTGAAGCATCATCTCCAGTGCAGCTCCACAGCTCCAGAGCAGCCACTGTCACCTCCCCCTCCCTGCACCAAAATCCTGACCAAGGGCAAGTCCTTAAACCCAGGAGACTTAAATTAGAAGCTGCACTCAGAGGTTTGCTTGACACCTGGATGCAACCTCAGCATCTTTCCGGACATCTCAGGTCAGTCATCGAGCAAGAATTTGGTGGGACAAGTCTGGGCCAACACCCCGATCCCTCAAAGGCAGAGAGGGGAGAACCTGCTGTTCCACCAGCTCCACACATGCTGTAAACAAAAATTATCCTGGAAATTGAAGGCCTTGGCTCCAGAGCCTTTTCCAGTACAGCACAGTGGGAAGGCCCCAGGACCAACCCAGGCAGCAGGACCATATTCAAGGTGGGCTCAAACAGCAATGGGTAATTTCAGTTTGGGTATAAATTACAGGCCAGGTGGGATTAAACAGCCACCAGGTTCCCATTCAGCTTGTTGGGAGGGAGCAGGAATCATTTCTAAGCATCTCTGGTCTCCCTCAGCCTCTGGGCTTTCCCTGGCTCCCTCCTCCACAACTCACTGCCAAGTCATTTTCCTACAAACGGGCACAAACCCATTAATTTCCCATTCCTTGCCCAACCCTGCTTTACCTCCTGGCTGTTCCCAGACCAGACCTGGCTGACACTGAAAGCCCAGCAGCACTTCCCAGTTTTCCCTGTTCCCAGAGCCATACCTGGGAGCGCTTCCACTTGGCCATGTCGGAAACCACATTTATCTCCTTTTTGGGGATCATGAAGCATTGCTGGACGGGAGGAGCCGCCTCCTCAGAGGCACCTGGGAGATGCAAAAAACAGGTAAAACAGAGGCAGTGGAGAAGAAGAAATCCTGTATCTTCCTCTCTTTGAAATCAATGTTTAATTAAGCTCTCTCAGAGCCCAGGATTTAATATTTAACACAAATGCGAGTTGTTAACACATTAGAGGGGCTCTTTTCCTCAGCACCTGAACCCAGGATGAGCCTGCAGAGCCAGAAAAGCTCCAGGAGGTTAAAGGTAATTTGTATTCTGCTTCTGGTAAGTGCAACCATCAATAGCAAGAGGCTGTGCAGAGAGGTCTGTCAAGGAACCTGGGTGCTAATATCAATTTACAAATTCTGTCAGAGCCACTGTGTCCACCTTTTCAATCCCAGATTTTCTGCAAGCACTTGTCCAACACCAGCTGACCTGGCACGCTCAGCGACTGGCCTCCACATCTTGGTCATTTCAGGCACTGGCTCCCTAACAAATACCACCAGTTCCAACTCCTTAAAGTATTATCAACTGCATTCACACAGAAAACACCACCCTAAACATCAGCAGCCTTTTTCCACAGTGCTGCCTGGCAGGCAGATCAGATTAAAAGGAATCCAAAGTCCCAGGAACCATGCAGAGCCTGCTATAGATTTGTCATACAACCTTTGACAGTCATCTGACTTCTCTGCCTTTCACCTTCCCCCTGCACAGAACAAACCCAGCCTCATCTCCTGCCCTGGGGTGTCACAGCGTTTGGCTCATTCCTGCAGAAGTTACAGCAAAACTTCCAGGTCGGAGGATGAGAGGAACAACACGTGATGAATTTCAGTGGAAGGCACGTGTGTGTCTCTCTTCTGAAAATTCTGCACACAACTCACAGCGACATCAGGATGGATGCTCTGCTTTTAAAAGTGTTTATAACACAAAAACAACGAAAAACTCCCGAGCAGTGGCGTAAAAAGGCAAACACTGATGCGTCCATGGGCGCAGGTGACACATAAACCCCAGTGGGGTGGCCAGGGCAGTGTCCTGGGCCAGGGATCCAGGTGTTTGCCCTTCACAGAACTTTGTTTCATCTCTTTGCATTTGCTTCTCAGCCATCGCTCCTTCTGCCCCACAAGTCGTTTAGTGCCTTTTCGGAAGGAGACCAGGAATACTCAGGGAAGGGCCGCAGGCGTTACAGTGTTCTGGGGTAAATACACCAGAATCCGAACCTGCTGGTGCGATGGAGCACAGTCGGTCAGCCTGACGACGAGAAGCAGCTTGGACCGAGGAGACCCTTCCAGGGCTGTGCGGTGGTGCGGGGAGGGGGGAGTTAAACTCGGGGCATCCCACAGCAAACGCCCCCCGTTCCGCACGGGAATCAGTCACAAAACCGGGCTGGGGGTGACAGGGACCCCCGATCCGGCGGCTCCAGGGGCTCAGCCCTGACCACCCGCCTCGAGGGCCCCGTCCCTTCCCCGCCCTCAGCAAAACCCCCCGCGCTCCCCTCGCCCCGGGCCGAGCGCTGCCGCCGCCCCCAACCCGCAGCCCGGGCCGGGCGCCCCCGGGGCGCGATGCCCCGCGGCCGGCGCACCCCAGCCACCAGGACAGTCCCCTCCGGGGTCCCGAGCGCAGACCCCGGCGGCCCCTCACCTGCCCGCCGCTCGCTCTCTGCCATCTTCCCGCAGCCCGGCCCGGCCTCCCCTCACCTCCCGCCTCCGCGCAGGCCGAAGCCGCAGGCGGCCATCTTTGAGCAGGGCACGCCGCCCGGCCCCGCCGCTCCCGGCGCTGTCAACCCGCGGCGCGGCCCCTCCCGGCCGCCGTCGCGCCCGCGCCGCCATGTTTGTGTGGGGCACGGCCCTCCCTGCCCGTAGAGCGGGAGAGCGGGGGCTCGGGGAGGCGCGGAGAGGAGAGCGGGAGGACCCTCCTGACCAGCGCGGGGAGGAGGCAGATGAGAGAGGGGCCGTGACACCGTTCGCGGCGCTCTCTCGTCTCGCAGCATCACCCTGCCCTTCTCCAAGATGGCGGCGCGGGCTTCGCCCCTCTCCAAGATGGCGTTGGGGCGGCCCCGCCCCGCGGCGGCGGAGCGGGTGGCGGTGCCGGGGCGGCCGCGGTGTCCTTGCGGCGGGGCCGGGGGAGCGGGGCCATGCTCGCCTTGGTGGCCAGGGCTGCGGTAAGGGCGGCACGGCAGGGGCTGCGTGGGTGGCAGCCGGGGCGGGAGGTGGCAGCCGGGTCCGTGCGGGGCCTTTCCCCGGGGCAGGCGGTGGCTCCGGGCAGTGCCGCTGCCGGGGCCGGCCCCGCGCCCCAGCCCTGGGCACAGGCACGGACGGGTCCCCGGTCAGGGCCCTAGGGCGGGTGTCCCGCGGTGTGAGCAGCGTGGGAGGGTTGGTCCCAGCCCCCGCAGCCCCCCCCGGTGCGGGGCAGGGGCGCTGCCCGGGTCGGTTCCCCCGGGCCGGTCGGTTCCTCCCCGTGTCCGGCGGCAGCGGGAGCGGTTGGGCTGTTCGGGATGGAAATCACGGAATCACGGGGTAGTTAAAGTTGGAAGGGACCTCTGGAGATCCCCAAGGCAGGGTCACTTGGAGCAAGTGACACCGAAACGGGCCCAGGTGGATTTGGAATGTCTCCAGAGAGAGAGACTCCACACCCTCCCGGGCACCTGTTCCAGTGCTCTCTGGAAAGAAGTTCCTCCTCATGTTGGTGTGGAACTCCTTGTGTTTTAGTTTATGGCCATTGCTCCTCGTCCTGTTGCTGGGCGTCATGGAAAAGAGTCTGGCACCATTCCTTTGCATGCTTAGTGAGATCCCCTCTCAGCCTTCTTCTCTCCCGACTAAACGGGCCCAGCTCCCGCAGCCTTTCCTCATAAAAGAGATGCTCAAGTCCCTTAATAATATTTGTGGCCCCTGCTGGACCC
Source organism: Empidonax traillii (assembly GCF_003031625.1). Lineage (NCBI taxonomy): Eukaryota > Metazoa > Chordata > Aves > Passeriformes > Tyrannidae > Empidonax > Empidonax traillii. Next base: position 1,495,762 of record NW_020955227.1, read on the forward strand.
CATCCAGTAGCTCCTTGTCTTTCCTGTACTGAGGTGTCCCACTGGGGCTGGCCAGCAGGAAGGTGGGCACTGGCCGTGGAGGGACTGGGCTTGGGAACTGCTCACTGCAAACCCTGACAGGTCCTGGGAGGAGGGGGCAGAGCAGCAGGACAGCAGCTACAGGATGGATCCACTCCCGGGGTTACTGAGGGCCCAGGTAGGGCTGGTTGTCTCTGGGCTTCAGGGGGTCTCCAGCTTCTGATTTAAAAATAAAAGACAAAGCCAGACCTCTGACATCTGACACTCAAATGCTGTGGCCGTGCTGAGAATCAGACACTGCTGTGAAATTCCTCCTGCCCCCCAGCCCCTGGCTGCAGGTGGATTTCCTTCCCCACCAGCTTTGCAGGCTCTGGCAGAGGTCATCTGCCGAGCTGGGACGTGGCTGGGGAGCGATGCCAGCCCACGGGCTGCACACCCTGATCCACTGGTGTTCATTTTCCTGGTGCTTGTGGGGGCAGGTGGGCTGTTCTGTTTGCTGCCAGATGCCTTCTCGGCTCAGCTCTGAGGGCTGTTCCTCCCACCAAACACTTCGGAGTTTAACTCCAGACTGAACAAGCAGGGGACATAAAAGAGGGAAGATGCAAATGCATTCCACGTTTTAACATGCAGTGGCTTCAGTTAGTTTGGTTTGGGATTTTCTTTGCTACCCCAGGGGAAAATCTGAAAGTGTTTGTTTGCAACCGTCGTACTTGAGCTGAGCTCTGCAGACTCTGCTTGTCAGCCCCTCTAATCATGAGACAGACACAAAGGAGGGGCTGACAGTCCTTGTGGCTGCGTGAGTCTCTCACTACCCTGCCGTGGAGATATACCCCAAAATGTATTTTATTTTAAAGGTCGACAAGCCAGAACTCCCCAAAGTCTCAGCCTGCAGTAATGCTCACACATGCATGGGGAGTGAGGGCAGTTAAGATACTTCCTTTAGCCCCGACCTGAATTTGCCCCCATCTCCAACTAAAATCCTCCACTACCACCAGTGAGGCTGGGTCACTGTCCTCACCTGACACCCTCTGGCCACCTTTGCCTGACTAAAGGGACTGAATTGCCCACCCCCCACGGAAGGGCTCCATGCAGCTTGTCCCTTCCAGTGCCAGCCCAGGGTGCCACCTGCTTCCAGGACATAAACCGGGGTCTCTCCTCGTGTCCAGGCACCTCTCACAACACCTGCAGCAATTTCACCATCCGTGCAGAGGCTGAGGGGACAACATCCCCAGTGCTGTCACTCCTGCTGTGGCTGGAGCCCAGCGCTGTCGGTCAGAGAGGCTCTGCCCACAGTTATTGATCAGCACTGCAGGCGGTGTCTGCCAGGGCTGCTCAGGGAGGCACCTCCAGGGCAGCTGTCGCAACCCTGGTTTGATTATTCCCGTCCCTTCCCGGGGCTGTGCCAGCCCCTGAGCCCTCTGATCGGAGCAGTCATGTGGCACTTGGCTAATAAGGTGACGCCCTGCACGGGCAGCACATTGTCAGGTGGAAGAGGAGACCCAGACAGGCCGAGGGAGAGGTTTACGGTCTTTTCTGTCCTCCCAGCCATGGATAGGAAGCAGGAGCAAGCAGAGAAGGTACAGTATGCCCACACTTCCATGATTAACACCCTTTGTTTCTTCCCAGCCCTGCTCTTCTTTCCTGCCTCAGTAAATCCTTCGTGTGTTGTTTTTCTCTTCCTTCTCCAAACCTCGGTTGTGAGGTCTTGAGCTCTTGCCAGGTCGCACAGCGAGCACAGGGCATTTTCCCTGGGGGCTTTGTCACTGTGCAGATTTAGACCTTTCTTTTTTCTTCTCTGTGCTTAATTGCTGGGAGGAGGTGTGGGGACAGCTATTTTCTCATTGTTTTGAAAACCAAAGGGATTGTTCTCTCTGGCTTTGCATCCTCAGTACACTCACAGTGCAAAGTCCAGAGTCCTGCAGGAGTGTCTGATTCAGTAGATACAATGGAGAGGGAGATGCAGAGGGAACCGAAAACCTTTAGAATACAATTTAAACATCTTCAAACTGAAGGATGTTCATCCTGTTCACCAAGGAGGATGTTGTTATTCCTTTGGGGGAAAACTGGCAGGTTCATTTCCTGGTTAGCACTTGGGTTTGCTCCGTTTCATTTGTCTGCCCAGGGAAATGGTTGGTGCTTTCTGAGCCTTTTGCTCCCACGCGACCCACTTGGACCCCAGGAGCCCGCTGGCATCACTCACAATTTCCTGTACATTCAGAGAAGAGGCATTTTAATCCTGCCCCAAACTTAGCTAAATTCTGCCTCCTCAGAGCCAAAAGGGTAGTTTGGTTTGGCATGAGGGTTGTTTCACTTTTTAGCCTTCTGCTGTTGTAAGAAACACTGAAAGTTTCTGACAGTACATAAGATGATTACTTCTTTCCCAACTTTCTTCCCACTTACCATGGGATGGAAGGGTTTGACTTTGTCAAACACGTGGAGGCTCTCAGCTGGAAGGTGCCCAGCGTGGGAGATTATCCCAGCAGCATTTTCTCAGAGGAGCTGAGAATCGGTGCTGGCCGGGGGGAGGTTCTGTCTCGACACTTGCTCTGTGCTTTGCAGGCCAGGCCCTGTGGCCTGCTGAAAGCGACCACGTCTCTAGGCAAGATCCCGGGCAGATTCCAGCTCCACCAGGAAGCACTGCCCCACCTGCCCGTGCCACCACTGCAGCAGACCCTGGACAGGTACCTGCTGACCCTGCAGCCCATCGTGAGCCAGGAGGAGCTAAACCACACGCAGGAGCTGGTGGCCGAGTTCCGCAAGCCGGGAGGTGTCGGGGAGAGGCTGCAGAAGGGCCTGGAGAGAAGAGCCAAGAAAACAGAGAACTGGGTAGGTGGGGACTGTCCCCAGCTCTGGGGAGGGAGGGTGGAGGGCTGATGGGCACCTGTGTTTTAATGGCATCACCTTCATGACCAGTTTGTTGTTGACCTCCCTGAGCTCCTCAGCACGACTTGGGTGAGCAGAGAGGTTTATGGCAGGACAGGGAGCTGCTGGCCCTGCCTGTGGCTGCTGAAGGCTCTGTCAGCATCACGCAGCTGCCCCAAGAAGCTGAAGGAAACCCTCTATGCGAGCCCTGCCCTAAGAACCACCCCCTGCCTTGCTCAAATCGCCCTCTCCCCTTCCCACCTGCAAAGCAGAAACCCCTGACAGTTTGTTTGTAAAGTGTGGGGCAGGGTGCTGAGACCTGAGAGCCAGGCTCGGGTCAAACAGCAGCTCATCCCTGCACGTTGCCTTTCTCCATCCCAGCTCTCGGACTGGTGGCTGAAGACTGCTTACCTGGAATATCGCCTGCCAGTTGTGGTCCACTCCAGCCCAGGTGTGGTTTTACCCAAGCAGGATTTTCTGGATCGGCAAGGTCAGCTCAGGTAAAGTCCTTTTCTCCTTTCCCTTAGGTTACAGATGGGATAAGGTTTCTGTGCTGGACAAGGATGAGGGTGTTCAGGCTGATTGGGAAAGTAATTATCATGTGGTCCCCAGGTCTGAGCTGTCTGTGCTGTGCAAGAGGGCTCCAAGGGCAAGGCTGCCAGGCTGTAAGGAAACTCCTGGTTGCACCAGGCTAAATATTTAATTAGGGGAGAAAACCAAAGGGTCCAGTGGTTCAGGTATTAAACAGGGACTAGACACCTACGTTTAGGTCTTTGCTCCAGCACAGATTTTCACTGCAAGATGGTCACATCACTGGCTAGAGGCATTGTGAGGGTGTATCTGAACCACTAAGGTTGTATCTGTGTTTAAAGGAGCCATAAAAAGTAGCCCAGGCATGTAAGGGAGATCATCCAGGAATGCCTCTGGAGTTTGATGGTTTATAGGGATGGGGGAGCCTGGCAGGAACTGTCCCCTATTGTGTTGTTTCACTTGTGGTTTATGGTTTGGGAAATTCACAGTGATCAGCCTCTCCACTCCAGGCCTTTCCTCGCAATCAGACCTTGCCATGCCCTCTCTTCCTTGTGGGCTCCCTTTAATTTTTAACCACTGCTATTGAGTGTGTTGAATCCACCTGCAAAACTTTAGCACTGACCTTTACACAGTTACCTTTGCCACAGTTATCTCCAAACTGCCCTGGAGATCAAAAGTACCAGCCAGAGGATCAGTGAGGAACAAATCCTCACTCCCACCCCCGTGATACACCCGAGCAGAGGTGCAGAGGATAAACCTTACGACAGTGCAAGAGTACACAAACACCTTTGAAAGCTCTGTCATGTTATTCCTTCTTAAATTGTCCAAATAGCAGCTAAGATCTGGAGAACTGCCAGTGCCCCAACTAGTGGAATTGAGAAACTGCATAAGAAGCTGGGCTACCCTGTAAAACTACAATCTAAATGTGTGTTTGGGTATTTTGTGGCTGTACAAAGAAGTTGTACAAAGAAGTGCAGCTTCAGACTAAAGCTTCAGAGACCAGAAGGCAAATTTAGAAAGTGTGGTTCTCCGCTCCTTAATCTGGCAACATTGCTGTCTGAAAATGAGTCAACCAACTTCTCCCCTGTCTCCTCCTTGAGCCCAGACTCTGCTCCCAGGCTGTTCAGTCTCAGAAAAGGAACATAGGCTGTCTCACTGGTGTTTCCCTCAGGTTTTACAATGAGGCTGAGAAATTCTAATTGAAAACTGTTTTGCAGGATGTCTTTTTTAACAGCCCTTAAGTTCTTGGAGTTGTGTCCTTTGGTCTTTCCTAGGGATGGGTGGGCTGAGCCATCCTAGAGGACACAACCTGCAAATGCCAAATTCTGGCACCGCCTGAGCACAACCTCCTGTCCCAGTGACCCCCTGCCTCCTTTCCCCCATGGATGGGTGGGAGCTCCTAGGTCAGAGAAGGCCAATCTTGTCACAGCCCTGCTGGCACTGGCAGCGTCCACATGATCCTGGTAAACACAACACCTCAGTGTCCACATGCGGCACCTCTGCCTTTGTTTCAGAGCCCTCAGTGCCAGAGGAAGGTTCTTTGGAGTTGCATGAGCAGCAGGATGTTCACTGGGTAGGAATTTAGTCAGCAGTGATGAGTCTTGGATGAGGGAGAAACTTCTGTGTCTTGGCTTGACACTCCAAGGCAGCCCCTGGCCAGGAAAGGGCAGAAATCCCCTTCTCTTGGTGCTGTTTTAATTCTGAGATTCAGAACTCGGATGTGGTAAAATCCTCACACATCAGTAACAAACGCTGCTGTTAGAGGGTTATCTGCACTGAATCCTGCTTTCCTGAAAGCTGTCCAGCATTCCTTGGTTATACAGTAAGATACATTAAAAAAAAAAACAAAGTGCCACGTAGTAGGACTACCCAGAAATCTCAAATCACAGCCCAGAGTGGCTGTATCAATGAATCAGAGATGGGCACAACAGGGGCTTGGCAGTAAAGCTGAGCTTTCTAAGGAGCAGAAAGCAGCTCTGCTAATCCTCCTCTGCTCAACCCTCAGCCCCAGATGGTCTGTGCTTGAATCTCAGCTTGTTACATTTGATATTTTTCCAGGTTTGCTGCCAAGCTGATCGAGGGGATCCTGGATTTCAAGTCCATGATTGACAAGTGAGTTACTGACCCTCCTGACTGCTCACACGTTCCTTCCTGTCACAGAGAGGCTGAGCCTCGTCCATAAATCTCCCTTCCAAACAGAAAGGCAAGAGAAGACAGTGCATATTTGGAAAGAGATATTGTAATCCCCAGCACTGCTCGCTGCCACAGTCACCACTACTGGAAAAAAAAAAGCAAACTTACTTTTCTTTCTTCGTGTTCTTTGTTTACCTCAATGCTTTCATTGGCACACGAACGTGCTTGGAGGGAGCGAGCCCGACTGCCAGTCCTGTGGAGCTTCGTGCTTCTGTTTGCTCACAGGACAAGCTACAGCTCAGGCAGCAGGAATTTGTTTCTCTCATTTGGGGTTCCTGGTGTTTCTCATCTCCCAGCCAGACAGGATGAGCTCTAGAGAAATTTGTGCCTCCCTTATTCTTTTAGTTTTAGTCACCACCAAACCTCTGCTGAACGTGCCGTATTTAAGGTCCAAAAATATGTTTACGAGCACCAACAGTCAAACAAGGTTCAGGGCTAGCTGTGAAAAGGGTAGTTGGACTATGACTGCTGAAGTGAGTGATTGACCCCAGCCTAGCTCATGTCATATCAGCACATCAGACACTCCTCACTCAGAACTACAGCCAGGGAGTAGGTGCAGAGATTTCTCTGGTGTCACAGAGAGGATGGTGCTTTTTCCCTTTTCCAAATGGAAGTCCAGCAAACAGACATTTTTTGCAGCCCCTACTAAGAAAGCTGGTAGGAACGGGGAAGGACAGCCCCTTTTTTATCCCACCAGCACCTTTAGGTCTTGCTGGAGTGACAGCAGCTGCAGAGCTGAGCCTGTGCCCTGTGTGGGGAGCACAGACCTGCTCACACTGATCTGTTTTCTCTCTCCCTCCCTCCTCACCTTGCTGTGTCTCTAGTGAGACCCTTCCAGTGGAGTACATGGGTGGGAAGCCCCTCTGCATGAACCAGTACTACCAGATCCTCTCGTCCTGCCGCATTCCCGGGCCCAAGCGGGACTCCATTGTCAACTATGCCAAAGGCAAAAAGCAGTCCAGGCACATCACAGTGGTTCACAACTTCCAGGTATGGCAGCTCCTGAGCTTTCAAAATGTCCCTTTCAGCTAGTTGTGATCCACAGAGGGAACAACAGAAAGTCTCTGCCCACAAGGTTTGCCTCACCTGGGAGTCGTTCCTGCTCATTTTTATCCCCTTTGGCCAGCAAGGCCAACAGCTGGAATTGCCACGTATGAACAACAGACTGGGAGGCAAAAAAAATGCTCTCTTCCTCTGTTTCTTGTCCCTGAAATTCCCATCTCCCAGAGCCTAGAGATTATGCCTGGAATTGGAAACTGCAAGTGAAAATTGGATAACAAACACTCCCACCACAGCTTGGTCTCAGAAACAGGAATTCCTCATGTGTTTTGGCTCTGGTTACCATGGTTTCTGAGCTTCTGAAAACCAGGACTGTATTTATGCCCTGCAAGGGAAGCTGGACTTGGCTTTCTCAATTCTGAGTATCCTTCAAAGCTCTGCCTAAAGCTGAGTTCTTAGGTCAGGTCTTACCTTCCCAAAGTAGCTGTTGCCTGTTTTTTGGGTCTGGACAATAACAAGCTTCTCTCATTCCCTCTGTCCTTGTCCTCTCTTCTCACCTCCAGTTCTTTGAGCTGGATGTTTACAACAGTGATGGATCTCCCCTGACCGCTGAGCAGCTCTTCATCCAGCTGGAGAAGATATGGAACACCTCCCTCCAAACAAACAAAGAACCTATTGGGATCCTCACCACCAACCACCGAAACAGCTGGGCAAAAGCCTACAACAACCTCCTGAAAGGTCTGTAAAGCCCCTAACACACGAGTGCTAACAAGCACTGCAGATCCTTGAGCTGCCAACCTCATCCCTGTGCTCTGCTCAGAAATTTGGAAGCTTGTTCTGGACAGGTGACATGAGGTTTTCACCTCAAAGAGCAATCAGTGCAAGGTCTGAAACTTGGTTTGTTAGACCTGAAATCCCAGAGTTTGCTGCCTTGCACACGTAAGAAATGTGAGAAAAGGAGGGTGAATGCAGCACGTTCACACCTGCAATAGCTCTGTACACCCCCACTGGATCCCAACACCGGGTCCTCCAAACCTGCCCTTTCAACCAGGTTTCCAACTCCCCTTCCTGACTGGTGTTTCCTTTCCCTCCCAGACAAGACCAACAAGGAGTCTGTGCGTGCCATTGAGAAGAGCATCTGCACGGTGTGCCTCGATGCCCCCATGCCCCGGGTGTCCGAGGACATCTACAACAGCCGCGTGGCCGCGCAGATGCTGCACGGCGGCGGCAGCCGCTGGAACAGCGGCAACCGCTGGTTTGACAAGACCCTGCAGGTGAGTGCTGCTGCTCCACAGGTGCTGCAGGTCTGGGTCTGCAGGTGTTTTTCTCCTGAGACTACAAAGGTCCAAGAAATCCCTTGCACAGGTGAGTTTTCCTCCTGTCGAGAGGGCAAAAAAATAAGGGAAGACGAGGTGTGGTGGCTGGCAGGGCGAGATCCTGTGGTTCCCCTTCCAGTCACCAGCACTCTGCTGCCTCAGGGATTTGTTGCTTTTACTGCCTCTGCCCACGCTTACTCAGTGCAGCAGGTCTTTGTGTTCCTTATAAATCAATTTTCTGCCTGCAGTGAACAATTCCTTGTCTGTTCAGAGGCAGCCCAGACGATGGGAGGTCTGTTCCTGGGATCTCCTCCAGGCTCGTCACTTTTCCTGGTTCTGCCAGGAGCTGCCCAATGGCGTTTTGTTTTGTTTTCTCAGACATAAGCTGCCATCCCACAGCATCCCTCTGATCTCTTCTCCATTCAGTTTTGTCAAGAGCCTTCAACAGCAGCTGCTGTTGGAGCTTTTCCTTCATTAGTTGGTATATCCTGGGTCGTGGATTGTAGCAATGGTGCTTAGAAAATTCTTCTTGTACTTGCTGAACTCTTCATAATGTTTTCAGCTGTTTTGTTCCTGTTTGGAACTCTTCACCGATGGGATAAAGTATAGATGTTCCAGCTCATCAAAAAGGATAAGCCAGCACGTGGTAATGTTATTCCTGCTGTGCTCCTCCCCCAGTTCATCATTGCTGAAGATGGCTCCTGTGGTCTCGTGTATGAACACGCTCCCTCTGAAGGTCCTCCCATCGTGGCTCTTCTGGATCACGTCGTGGAGTTCACGTGAGTCCTGCCTCTCCCGCTCCTCCTCACTGTTGGGAACAGGTTCTAAACCACTCGCACCCCAGGAATCTGTTCTGGAGAAAGGGTAGTGGGATGCTAATTAGGTGTTGCAGTTCTTGTATCTGTGAGAACTGAGTGGCCAAGCTACTCTGGTAGTACTGCTCCCACTCTTGGGGAATAGCACCAACTTTAGCCAGGGAGAGGGATTTGTTTCTTCTTTTGGGCAGAAGGCACAGAAGACACTTCAGTCACACCCTTTGTAAAACACCTTATTGGCACTGAGAGGAATTTTTCAGACTGTAACCAGTGTCACAAGGTGTTAGGGAAGATCTCCTGTGCATTTCTATCCAGGCTCTGGTGTTCAAGTTGAGCCTTATGTCAAAGGTCTGGTCAAACAGAGCCATTTCTCTGTGCAGGAAGAAACCTGAGAAGGTCAGCTCACCAACGGTTCCTCTGCCAATGCCCAAAAAGCTGCGGTTTAACATCACCCCAGAAATCAAGAATGACATAGAGAATGCAAAGCAAAACCTCAACATGTGAGTATGAAGCAGTGGAGAGGTCGGGGAGTGACGGGGGGAGTAATTCATGTCCCCCTTTGGAGCACGTCAGTGGTTAAAATGAGGCTTTCCCTGCTGCAGCCAGGGAGTGTTCCCAGGGACTTCTGGGGTCAACAGCATTGAACTGAGCTGAAAAGCACTAAAGCCACCTGCCAGGAATAGAGTCAAAGGTGCTGGAAAGGGGTAATTACTGATTCATCCCATTTGCTGGGAAAGAGCAAGACTTTACTGGATCCAACTAGGAAATACTGGAGCATAAACACACACAAGCCCATCTGAGCTGGTGAAGATTTTCAGCACTGGCCAAAAAAATCTTACCTCTGTGGTGCTGCCCAAAGAAATATGTGTGTAGTGGAGCTCTCTGTCCCTGCATAGGTCAGATCCACATGGCCTCTTCCCTCTGAGCCTCGTGAAAGCAAATCCACTCCTCTACGTTACAAGAACAAGCAACAGGCAAAGAACACTTTTCCTTTCCTTGCAGAATGGTCGAAGACCTGGATATCAAAGTCATGGTCTTTCATCAGTTTGGGAAAGGCTTCCCCAAGTCAGAGAAGATAAGCCCTGATGCTTTTATCCAGCTGGCCTTGCAGCTGGCATACTACAGGTAAGAGCCCCAGGAGGGAATTCCTCAACCTCCTCCAACACAGGAGCTCGATAAAGGTGGCACAGAGAGAGGCCTCTGCAGGGCCTTTCCCCCAGGGCAGACTCAGTGCTGTGACTGTCCCCTCCACATGCAGGATGTACGGCCACGCCTGTGCCACCTACGAGAGCGCCTCGCTGAGGATGTTCCGCCTGGGCCGCACCGACACCATCCGCTCCACCTCCATGGACTCCCTCAAGTTTGTGCAGTCCATGGACAGCCCTGACAAATCGGTGAGCAACTCGGAGTGAGAGGACTCCGCTCCTAAAAATAAAAGCTGCTTACTTGGCTAAGCCTGTGTCAGCTGGTTTCAGCTAAGCGGAACTGCACCCGTTACGAAATTGAGCCAAAACGTAGCTTGAAGTAAGTATTTACAAACATAAAACCGTGGGATTCATTTGGGAAACATCATATGGATGTTTCTAATCCCACCAGAAAGTCCCTTCTAAAAGTCTGTTTGGCTACTCAGACTAAGTTCTAACTCCATTCGGAATGAACTAACAGAGCCAGGCAAAACAATGTAAAAATTAAATCTAGTAATTATAAAAGTTAGTTTTGTGCAGACACCCAAGGCAGAAATGCCCTCCATCCTAAAGGAACAGCCAAAATGAGGTTTTCTATTCTTGAAAAAAAAAAAAAAAAAATTCCATCTGTGTGTTCTCAGGACCAGGAAAAAGCAGAGCTGCTGAGGAGAGCCACGCAGGCCCACAGGGAATACACAGATATGGTGAGTGTCCTCTGTGCTGCCAGACTTGGGGTTTTACCCAGCAAATGAGGGTTCTGGGGAAAGAAAAGACCTTCAGATCTTTCACTGCTGACACAGCAATCTGGCTGTTGCAGAGGTCTGACTGATCTGACAGTGCTCTAAAGCCATGGAGTGAGAATCCTTTCTCTCTACATAGTGGGTTAAGTGTCCCTTGTGACTGACCTTACAGTAGCTTCAGTTCTTACCATCATTGTTGCTCATAAATGCCAAAGTTGCATGAGAACCCCTTAAATCAGAGGGAATCCTTGGCCAGGAACTGTAAGGTTGGTTCCACTGGTGTGTTTTAATTTCATAGTCTTATAATCAAGACTTGACTGCCAGTCCTAAAGGCAAGATCTAGTTTCCTTCCAACTTGCAAAAAGGAGAGATTTTTAGAAGTGTTCTTTTCTGTGACCCAAAGAAATGGATAGTTTTGTTCACTGACCTGCTGGACTGGCTTTCACCTGCCCTTCCTCCCTTCCAGGCCATACGGGGCAATGCCATAGACCGGCACCTCCTGGGCCTGAAGCTGCAGGCTATCGAGGATCTCGTGAGCATGCCAGAGCTGTTCATGGACACAGCCTATGCTGTTGCAATGCACTTCAATCTCTCAACCAGCCAGGTAGGACAGAAGTGCTTTCTCTGCTTCTTTTCATGCTTCTCCACGTTTCTCTTTCGTTCCTTTCTGTTAGAAACTACTCTTCCTTTGGGGTCAGGAATTTTTAAGCCAGCTGCCAATCCCAAAAAAGGTGCAGATCTGACCTAACAGCTGCCACAGTCCCTCACAGCCTTGTAAAAACTAACCTAACCAAAGCCAGGATCACCAGAAGTGTTTGGTGTCTAAATGCAAGTGAGATCAGCAAAGCCAGCTGCCAGGACAGCTTCATCTAATCTGCTGTGCTTCCCTTCTTACTTGTGACTTATTACAAGTTTATCCTGGGGAAAAGCATTCCTTTGGAAATGCAGAGGGAGACACATTGCTGCTAAATGGTAGGATCCAGCACCAGTGTGGTGGGAGGTGGGGCTGCCCAGAGGCCCTTCAAGAGCACTGGAATGAGATGAGTTTCCTGTCGACGGAGCTGTTTGCATTTGGTGGTTTCCTTTCTCTCTGGCTGGTAGGAAGGTTTTAATCACATTGTCTCCACAGGTCCCAGCAAAGACAGATTGTGTGATGTGTTTTGGTCCCGTGGTTCCAGATGGCTATGGAGTCTGTTACAACCCCATGGAAGAGCACATCAACTTTGCCATTTCAGCCTTCAACAGCTGTGCCGACACAAACGCCGCCCGCATGGCACATTATCTCGAGAAGGCACTGCTAGACATGAGGAGCTTGCTCCAGGCTGCTCCCAAATCCAAACTCTAAGAGGCAAATGTGATGCAAACCCCCCCTGGTTAAAGGGGCTCTGCCTCATGCACTGAAGTTCCCAATTCCTCAGACAATAATTGAGAGAACAGCTGCCCCTGGAATCTAGGAAGGCTTCTATCATTTGTTTTCAGCAAGAGGTTACACAATAGTCATCTGCAGATACCAGACTGTAGTGAAAGGAAACAGCCTCAAGCCAAAGCAGAACTGACTGGTCCTCTCCTGTCAAGGCAAAGTGCACCTTCCTGTCCTCAAAGAGGACTCAAATACGATTTTTACAAAACTTTACTATAAAGGAATACAGAAAGCACAGTCCTTACCAGGATCTAAATCCCTTTGGTGAGGAAGGAAGTTCTCCAGGAAAAGCAGGGAATGTTTACTGTGTGATGCAACTACTGTTAAGTCTTCTGAGGAGCGTCTTTCAAACTTGACTGAAGGTTTTTCTGCTGCTTCAGCAAAACTTCACCACTGAACTTCGGCAAGGGGAGAAAGAAGTTAAGCCAGAGCAGATCCAGCCTTGTAAGAGTGCACTGCACTGCTCATCCCAGGCACTCCAAGCAGCATCTGCTTTACAGGAACGTTCCCTTCCCCTCATTATAGGACACCAGGATCTCCCTTCTGTTGCACTGACCTTATCAACAACAGAACGTGACTCGCTGCAGACTAAGGTGGTTTTTAGCGGTGGTTTTGTTGTTGTTGCTGTGGGCTGTTTGTTAAGCTTGCTGCTGTGGTCCTGCCATTGATCTCCCAGCTCAGCCTAAAGCTGTTTCCCCCACAAAGCTTCCACAAAACTCCTCTCACTAAGGTTTTGCCAGCTTTGGCTTTATGTCCCCTCCTGTCTGCAGAGATGAGAAGGGACTGGCTATGCATTCAGCAGGACACTTGCTTTGTACCTTTCTTTGGAACTGAGCAAAGGAAAAAAAAGATGCTGACTCTGCCTACCAGCCAGAAGGCCACATGCCTCATCTCCTTCAGGAGTCCTATGTTTCATACCTCGCTCTCAGAAACAGCCTTTTTGTGCACAATGTTATGTTATGCCTGAGCTGTGGAACAAATAAGGACGTTTCTGATCAGGAACTCCAAACACTCTTCCATTTCTGGCCCACAGAGTTAAAAATCTGTTAAGGGCCAAATGAAAAACAGCTGCAGAATCCCCCTTCTTTCACAACACTCTGCTTTTAACAAGGCAGAAAATCTTGAAAAGCAGAAAGCTGGGAACATGTGGACGTTGCAGATGTTTGTGCACTGTGGCATCCACTGTTCCTGCAGTATCAGCACCTTTCCTGCCACTCTTGGGAGTTACTTCTTACTGAAATATTACTCCCAATTCGTGCCAGCTTTATTCTGTAAGAGAATGATCTCCTGATAGTGTTTCCATGTTTGGCTGACAAACTTGAGACAGTAAAAGATTATATATCAACATTAACATACAATGGTAGCATAGGAACTACTTCCAACCAATCCTGCCAGAATCCAAGCTCCTAACTACACTTTCATTTAGTAAAACTGTATGATAATAAGGAATTCTAGTGCTGTGTCTGCAACAAGAATTCTGTATTTAAATTGCACACCCTTCAAGATATGTCTGCTGGGATATCACCATAGACAAGAAGCATTAGGAGTGTGTGTTTAACAGGGAAATAATTGCAAGGGACATGATCAAAGTGCCTTGGTGAAAAAACATGAAGAAATTTGCACTAAAGATGTTTAAAAGAAAAAAAAATCATTCTATTTTCCTTCTTGAAAGACAAGCCAATGCTTTGGCATTTTTTTCCTGAAAGGATGTTATTTCAAAGCTTCTATCTCATACCTAAACAAACCTTAAAGAAGAAAATTTAACTGAAACTCACCTGCACAGCCAGTGATTGTATGAACTGTCACTTTTACATCATCTACATGGGTTTAGTTGATCTTTTAGAAGAATCCTGAATGGAGTGAGACAGCCTAAAGACACGAATAGGAGCACTACAAACCTGCAAGCACCCACCTCCCTGCTCTGTCAGCTCCTCTGTATCAATCAGACTGAGAACTGCAAGATAATTCAGTATTATCAAACTGTGATTGTGTAAATAACTACAGAAAAGATCAAACCTTACCCAAATTACATCTGGGTTTATGGAGCCTTTTACGTGGTAAAAATACTCCTTTTGCCAAAGTAATCCTGCCCCCAGACTGAATCAGCCTCTGTTGCCAGGGGATGAGTTATTTTGCCGTGTCTGCAATGCCTTCAAGCACAAGCAGTGCCACTGAAGTATTTGAGACTGGCCCTTTTCCACTTCTGTCTCCAAGGGGGAAGGCTCTCAAAGGAAAGTGCCTATTAAAGATTAAGCATAAGCATGTGCTGCTGTGACTGTACCTCAGAAGATGGGATTGATCTATCCTGGATCTAAATCTGGGTATCCCACTGTCTTCAGCAGAGTACAGCTGCAAGGAGCAGGCTGTCCCACTGAAAGAGATACAAGATTCATAACCCACTTAATGCATCCTTGCTGATACACAGAGCAGAAATTCTGATGAATCAAGCTGATTTCTGAAGTGCTTGAAAGGACACTGCTAAAATCATTACAAGGTTTTTTCCTTTCAAAAGTCTTTTCTTACTGTACAAGTTCTAAATGTGATGTCCTTCTGCTTCGCACCTTTCAGATTTTTTTCAGTGTTGACTTAAAACTGTTCTCCCTGTTTCTGATTGTTTGATCAAGAGGCAAGTAAGGTACAAGAAGCTAAAGCTCCAGAAAAGCTCCCGGTTTGGAACAAATAATTAAGGAATTCATAGACTGAAAACATTTGGATAACTCTTGGGGTCTGAGTGCAATTTTTGACCCAGCCTGGTAGTGTTGCATGCTTTGCTGGCTGGCTGTGTTAAAATCCTGTTTGGGTAAAGGGATCCGTGTCATGTAAAGTTTGGAACCGTTCGTTGAATAAACTGAAACACAATAAACAGATAAGAGCTACAAAAGGGCTTAAATCTCCTCAGACACTGCAGAAGTTACATAACTGCCCTCATTGGGAGGATGTTTGTGTGGGGACAGCAAGAACAGTGAACCACAGCATTCTGTCACCTTCCTTTTTATTGTCTTATCTCTCTCCAGCCCCCTGGAGTACAGGGGAGGAATAGAAAGCATCTGCTTGCAAAGCCACATATTCCAAAGAAAATATTCCATTTCAGAAAACTAGTGGCAGGAGACTTCATACAAGGGTAGGATAATAAGGCAGAGCTCAAATCTTTTTCCTGCACAGCACCATTTAGTTATGAAAATCCACGGAATCACTAAGGAATTTCTACTGTATCAAGTATTGCAAAGATTTCTGAAAAGGTACAGCAAAAGTAGGCAGAAGATGCAGATTACAAACAACTCACAGAACAGAGAAGAGTTTATTACAGTGTCTTAAAAGAGCTCTTCTTCCTCTCCCTCACTCCTAAGAATTACTGTATGAAGGTTGGGTTTGAAGGCAATGTGAAGTGGAACAGCTTTTTACACTACACTGCTCTCCATGAGGAGATGAACCCTCTTCCCTGTGCTCTGGTTCTCAGGAGGTGCTTCCAGATACAGTTTTTCCAGCAGTTTGTCAGAACAGCTGGAGAGGCTGGGGAAGTGCTAAGCCACTCCTGAAACAATTCTCTCTTTCAGCCCTGGCCTTGGGAGAGGGAGCTGTGATCTCCACTCTGGCTTTGTAAGTTCACTAACAATAGAGATATAAAGAGAAAATAAATGGTTTTGAAAGACATAAGTGATTAGTACCAGTTTTCAGACTGAACCATATGGTACCACCATGTCACAGGGCCTGTCTGATGTCCTGTCTCATCCTAACAGAGCTGGTCTAAGTCAGATCAAATGTCCTTGTGAGAGCTGCAAGATGCCTCTTTATTATGATGCACCTTCAAAGCAGATCCAATGCTTGGGTCCTTCAAATGTCACAGGATTGCTCATGTTATGCAAATACTAAACAGTTCTTAAAAAAAATATATATATACTTGCTGTGACAACTGATAACGGTTAATTTGTTACCCATAAGTATTTAAACACCAAAATTTAAACAGCTTTCATTCCTGATCTCCTGGATCAGGCCCCTTTCTGCAGTTAACACTCTGGTTGTCCAACAGCACCTCCCACTCCACATGAACACAGAAACTCCTATAGCAACAGGCACAGATGAAAACTTAAAAAAAAAATATAATAAAAAAATAACCAAGATGAACAGGAAAAAAAAAAAAAACAACATCTCACTTCAAGCAGGTTTATAATGCAGGAGTCTGATTAAAGTGGAGAGAGTAAAACAGGCAGCAAGACCGAGATGTGACAGTCATTTTACCTCTGCTCACATGACTGCATCGAAGGCACACCGATGACCTTTGAGCCAGTTGAGAAGCTCTCCTTTTATCTGTGAAAGTTCAAGTCAATTGTGCTTTGAATAAATACTTCTCTGGAGTTACACTCCAACTGCTGCATTAGATACTAGAAATACAGAAAGTGTCCATGCACAGCCCTGAAGCACTTAAGAGTTTTAGCCCTTGCCAGGTGAACTCATGGGTCACAGAGGTCGGAGGCATCACCAGCACACAGAGATGGCAGGCACACTCCCACAGAGACACAGCAGCCAGAGAGCCCCCTGGCCACACAGAGAACTGGGATGGAAGAAGGATGGAAAGCAAAACTTGCTTGTAGGAATTCAGCATTCAAGACTACAACTGCAGAACCCTCCCCCCTAACAAGCTACTGTGGTCCTAGCAGAGGCTCCTGCCATCACAAGTTCCCTACTTGGAGTTCACAGCTGGATTCTAACAGGACTCTTCAAGGAGTAATTCAGAGAGCAGCTGAGCTACTTATTAGTCATTTGCTTTGTTCATTTATGGTTGTCACTGTGTTCGTTCCTAAAAATCCCTCCCTTAAGCTGTAACAGAAAAAAAAAAATTAAAAATCCAGTGCTTAAGACAGAGAGCAGCAACTGAATTGTGTAAGGCTTTGGGCTGACTTGCTGGAGCACAACACTGCTTGTAACCAATGGGCTTCCCGGTGCCCTCAGCACTCTCAGTACAACAAAAAGCTGTACAGATCACAGCAACCCTGAGGTAATACAAGTGTAAAGGAAGAGATGGAATAAATGTGAGATATGTACGATAATCTTGCCACCTAGAAGAGATTCTGAGAAGGACACTCTCGCTAATTACACAACAGGAGCAGCAGTGGAAAAAAAAAATAAGAGTCAGTATATTTGTGTTTTTCCTTTGTTTTACACACACACACACTCCCCTTAACTGGTATCCGTGCAGGCCTCCCTGCAGAACTGTCACTAGTGTTAAAAATCAGATCTTTATAGTCTGTCTTTCTGTCTGTACAAAGTGCAGTTGGAATTGATTTTGATCTCCCAAACTGGTTGCAGAAAGGAAAGTCTTCCTCTCCCTTCCGTCTAGGTCACCCCATCCTAGTTCCCCTCCCTCCTAAGAAGTCTGTAAGAGTTAAAAGCCCTACTTAAACATGATCCACTTGAGATTAGTTTTGTCATCTTCTTCCAAAAGAAAAACCCTAAAAAAAAAAAGGCAAAAAAAACCCCCAAACACACAATCAACGCCTCACCCACCCCAAAAACAATAGTTCCATTTAAAAAAATAAATAAATAGTGTGTATATTTCATGCTGGAAAAACAAAACAAAAAAAAAGAAAAAAAAAAAAAAAAAAAAAAAAAAAAAAAAAAAAAAAAAAAAAAAAAAAAAAAAAAAAAAAAAAAAAAAAGAAAGTCACAGAAAGGATTCATTTTTTGGTTTTCCCTCCCCCGAACACGACACCAGCCATTTCCTCCCCCCTCCCCTGACGTAGACAGGATGGTACATTCGACCGGCAATGTGCATCTGTGTTGGAAATGAGCTTCTACTCCTGCACGGTCCCACATGCATCAGGGAGCATCCAGCTTAGCTGCTAAAGCAGAGCAAAGGCTTTCAGGTTTTTTTGGGTATGGTCCCTGCCTGTTCCTTTGGTCTGTCTGTTTAAGGGCTCCTTTGCTGCTCCCAGGTCTCTGTTCTTGTCTTGTCTCCGGTAAAACTCTGGTCCCGCGTTCCGGCGTCACTGGAGCTTCGTTCCCAGCTTGCGCTGTCTGTTCCTGCAACGGCAGCGCGGGGAGATGGGTGAGATGGGACCATCTAAGGAGTCAAAGCAGCAACAGCTCCTCCACAGCCTCCCCCCCAGCAGAACTCACCTTGCTTCTGCTCTCGTGACTGTGTACTCGAACCACAGGATGTTGGGAATGAGGCTGGTGTCTCGGATTAAAAAGAACTCTGAAATTGGCCTGAAAACAGACAAGGTGGGGGAAAGGGGGAAATAATTAAGACTTTCTCCACCATGATTTAACAAAAAAAAACAACCAAAAGAAAAAGGCACAGAATATGCTCCAGATTTAACAGTACTGTCCCATCACTTCAGGCTGGGAAAAGGATTCTTCATTACATTTAATCAAAAAACTCTTTTCTTTCCCTATACAGTATTTCCAGACTATACTGCATGTAAATGGCTTTGCAATTTTACTAGGTCATTAGACTTTCATTAAGAAAGGTCTGTTCTGCTTGCAAAGCTCCTCCAGCAGTCTGCCACACCTCTCAGCTTTAGCAGGGCTTTACAAACATAGCAGTTGATTGAATTCCCTCTCTTCCCCACCCTTAAATCGAGGACATACGGTCCTTTGTATAAGCATGCACAAGAAAACATGGAGGAACAAGCAGGTTACACAACAGTCAGTATGCAAAACTGGGACAGAGCCCAGGAATTCTCATTGCTAACATCTGTAACAAGCCTGCACAGAATAAAGAGCCTTACCACGCAGCTATCCTCGGGAAGAGAGGAGTTAGGATCTCTTGTGTGAAGGCAAACCAGGCTATGGCCATGATGCTTCCTGCCACACCTCCATATAGGACTTGGCTCCAGGTGTGGTAAAGCAAATAAACCCTGCAGTGGAAGAGAAGAGTCACCAGACAGGCTTTGAAACAAGAGGAGGCAAGACTCGAGAGCTGAGGTTCCACTGGACCTGCAGATGCTGTGAGTGAGTTACCCTGCAGATGTTAAGAGTGGTGTCTTTTTTCAATAAAAAGGCTGGCAAGAATAGTGGGGGGAAGAAAAACTGGGAAAAACTCCTCCCTGCTTACAGCCATTCAGAAGGCTGCACTGTTTGCCTGATATCTGTGTGCAGGAACTACATTCAAAATTCTTTTCACCCATATATCATAAAGCCATTATGATCATCTTATCTGACCCTCTGCCTAGCACAGGCCACTTGATTTCCTCTTTTTTTTTTTTTTTCAAATTAGACTATATACCTGAATTTAAAATAATCAGTAATAAGGAATCAGCTGTAGTGTACAGTCAGCTCTGCCAACAGGTAATTACTTTCCTCTGAAAAACACAGCCCTACTTCTAGCTTGAATTTGTCTGTTTTCCAATCACTGCAGCTCACTTGGTATTTGTGTGTGTGTGTGCACGTAATTGGTTTTTTAAATCCACTAAAGGGGGGAAAAAAAAAACATGATCAAAGTTTTGTTTTATTTATTCATCTTAACACAAATCTTGCAAGCCAAACAGCTATAAATGTTTTGATTAGCTAATGCTCAAGCAAAACAATCAGATTGATCAACTGTAGCAATCCATGTGCTGCAGAGGCCGCTGTGCCAAGGCATGGGGCAACAATTCCACGATTAGTGCTGGCAAGAGGGCGAGGAAGCGAGGCTGGAGCACGGGAATGGAGCCCATGGGGAACTGGTACAAGCTCAGCTGATTTGGGGTTTTATAAATGCTTCTGTGAAGCACCACACATGCAGCACCTTTGCTCATTGGGAGGGTCTCGTGGCCACTTCCACAAAGCTCCGACTTGTACAGCGCAGTCGGGAATCAGGTCAGAAAAGCAGGATAAGGAATGATGGGGCTGTGACAGGGCCAGGGGACTGTATGAGAGCATAAGACAAACAGTTGCTCCATACCTACTATATGAGACTAGCAAAGCCACTGTGACGAGGCAGATGGACAGCACATGTCGCCATAGTAAATCCAGAAACCTCGCATTGTTTGTTTGGTGCATTCTGAAAGAGACGGAGAGCCATTAGCACAGGGCAGGGAGCTGAGCAGGCCTTACCTCTGTCCTCACTCCCTGGGGAACCTTAGGAAAGCCCTGCTCCAGTGGAACCATGGGCAGCTTGACCCCATCCCAGCAGCAACCTGTCCCACAACAGCAGTTACAGAGCAGCCGGAAAGCCACTTGTGTGTCTCTCCCACTGTCAACAGGGATTGCTGTGATGGACGGCAGAACGCTCACAGTTACTGCAGCTGCTGTGAGAGGCACATGCTGAGCATATGCAACAGGGAGCCGAGACATCAGAGTCCCTCCATCACCCACAGAGCCAGGAGGGACTGGGAGTTTTGCCTTCCTCCACTTGTGGAGCCCCAAGGCAGAGCCATGCCCCAGCAGCAACCTCAGGAAAGCACAGCCCAGCATGTAAACCCTGGGTAAGGGAGGTGAACTGAAAAGGTCATGCAAGTGGGCAACAGGTATTACCTAAGAGATTGCAGACAAGCCCACTGACAAACTGAGTAGACACAGGAGAAAGCAGCTCTCCTTTCCTCCTCCCTGTTCTCCCCCTCTTCCCTCACACTGGGGGACCATCACAGCTTGTAAAAAGAAAACTGGGAGACCTGTACCCCGACAGGTAAAAGGAGGTCCCACCCACACCCTCCAGTTTTCAGCCTTGGTAACTCCAGCCCTACATTCAGATGGAGACAGTACATGCTCCATCCAGCCAGGCCTCAGTAAAAAAATTGTGCAGGGCCTCAGATTTAATTCCTTTATCCCACTCAAGTGGCACCCAGCAAGGCAGACACGTGTTTCAGGTGTTTCAACATATTAACAGCCAAAACCTGAGGTGGAATTTTTACCTTAAATAAAGGAACAGAAAGGAATAGACAGAGAAAAACCACATGAATTGGGAGTGGCTGGACGGCATCCCATATTTTGTGGTCACTGTTGAATGGGCTTCTGGGAAGAGAAGAAGAAAGAGTATGGTCAAGGCCTACTCCGTACCCAGCAGCTGGAACACTCCAGATGTGAAGCCAGAACACTCTGCTGGAATATGTGCACACTGCACAGGACACATGCCTGCCAAAACCAACATGAGGCAAAGGGGAAAATACCCTCCAACCCCTCACAGCCAGCACTCCACTCAGAACTCCACTGACACCACCACAGCCACGGTCCATTCCCTACCTTCACACGGCCGAGGCTCCCGGATTACATTTTTTATTAACCAGTTCACTCCCTCGTTGAACGCCAGCCCTCCCAAGAACGAGATCTGTGAAGGCAAGACAGCTGTGTCACCCACTCTGAAAGACCCTTCTACTCATCAGGCTCTCTCTGTTGACAAACCCCCAAACATTATGTTTCTAATTTTCTTTTTCGACTGCTAGAGTTAAAACAGCTTCCAAATTCACTACCTGAGGAAGGAAAGCATTTATTTTTCAGCTCACTTTGTGTATTTGGCAACACTCTGTGTATGTGCAGCTTTTCAGCAGATGATACATAGAATGAGACACAAATGACACTGTACAGCACTTCTGCCAGGACACTTCCACCAGCAAGTGCAGAAAGTGGCATTTTTTTAACAGGGTGGGTTTTTGGGGATTGGCTTTTCCCGATGACCAACAGGGGGAGTGCAGACACTGTTATTTGGGTAAACAGCTTAAAATAAAGGTGACTTTTTAGGTTTTCTGTCTTTTCCCTCTATGCTTATTTTCATCTTGAAGTTGCTGTCTTCAGTTCAAAATGGATCCACATTCTGAGCTAAGCCAGACTGGCAGCATTTATTTTTACTCTTTAATTCCAAAGCCTGTACACCTTCCCTAAATTAGTCCTGCTGCTGTGATGAGATTCCCAGCTGGTGATGACACTCTGCCTCCTTAACACCCAGTCCCATTCCAGAGGATGAAGGAATTTTTCACTCCATATCTTGAGCCCCAGGTCAGGCAGTGTCTCTCTCCAGCCCAGTGGTGGTGACTTCCCACATGAAGAACTGGGAATCAACCTCCACAACTGTCTCCTTACCAACACCTAACAAGTCCCTGTATAAACCCATAAATCTGTGCAAGAGTTGCTCTGGCTCATTCTGTCTTTTGGGTCAACAAGAAACCTTTGGGTTGCCAAAACTTAACAGCTGCCTTTCCCAGTTAGAAGGCTCATTCCCAGGTCCCTCAAGCCACTGGTTCCCATGACACCGTGGCCCTGTATTAGAAATCTGCTGTCAAAACCCTTTCAGTGGCCCCAATTTTATCTGTTTACTGAGGGTAAATGTTACAAGAGGTTTATACAGAATTTATCCAGGACACTGATTCCCAACTACCTTTCTGAGCAGACGGAAAGCATTATGTGCTACAAGACTTTGGACAGAAGAAAGCCTCTTCTGTCCCTGGTATTCAATTCACAGTTGGGAAGCAGCCCTTAAAGACAGATCCACTCCCCTGGGAATCTGTAGGTTTTATTTTGTATCCCCTTTTCCATCTCAGTAGTTCTAAGAAAGTACATCCTCCCGAGTTACACACACCATTTCCTGCATATGCTGTCCAGCTTGCAGGAACCTACTAAGTGCTATGATCCTACTGGATCTTGGGAGTGTTCCCACTCTGCAACAGCATTCTTTACTTCCTCAGACATCTCCCTCGATGGTTTTGGACGGATCATGTACAAAACACACCACAGAGCAACAGAGAAATCAGCAGAGGCTGAGCAGCCTTTCAACCTGGTACTGGTGCTAAGTGTCTCCTGCTGTTCTGTGACAGGAAGATGCCTTACCTAAGCTTGCACTTTAAAGAGAGAAAAACAAGTGTGAACACAGGAGCACCAGGTGACAAAGGAAAAGGCTTTAGTCAGAAGGAGAGGCTGGGAAGGGAGAGGAGGACTCACCGTGTGAAGCTCTCTCTTGAATATGATGAGTGTTACAAAGCCAACAATAATGAATATTGGGCCAAGACTCAAATAGGCTAAAAGCTGACCAGAGAAATCACCTGGGGAAACAAACAAGAGACACAGATCAGTTTGAACTTCACAGGTAACTTGCCTGCCATCAGAGCATGGCTCAGCTGGAGCCCTGGATCACCGGGAGCAGAGGGGCCAACCTGGGCTGCAGAGTGACCCAGAGGAGCCAAGGCAAGGAGACAGCAGTGCTCACGTGCAGGCTCAAAATCAGGGATGAGAAGAGCCTGGCATCCTTCAGCATATTGCTGCCCCCCAATTTACAACAATGACCACGGGTGTGGGCCCAGAGTCACTGTAATCCAACACAAGCACAGGCTGCTGCAAAAGAGGCAGCATCTTTCCCTCCCCCTCATTCATTTTGCCTCCCTATGCCACCAATTACCAGCAAACACTCCCCAAACAAATCCTTTCCCACTCCCTTACTAAAATGGGTTAGTTTTCAGCTGGATCAGCTTCCTAATCTGTCTCACCATGTGTCTGCATGAACACTAGCATTAGCAAAATGGAGAGGAAATAAAAAGCTAAACATAGCAGGAGATAACAGGGAAATAAAGGAGACCCTGCCTTTTCAACCAGTAGCCCACTTGTATCACACAAAAGGGGCTTTGAGCCTCCAAACCAAATAACTAATGGTCTGGTTGTCCCCCAGGGACAATCAGGGAGCAGCAGTGGGACCTCACAATAGGTCATAAGATCCTTCAAAAGCTTTATCCTGAACGATCCCAGACACAGAAGAGGGCAGCAACAGCAAAGAGCAGCTGTGTGTTTAGATCCATCTTTCTCTTGCCTCTCTTCCCAGAGAAGGGACACACACACAGAGAAGCATTTTGAGAGAAGATGGCAGCATAAATTCCAGGGAAACACAAAAAGAGAGTAGTTTTGCTCCAAGATCAGCAATTCATATCAGAAGAGTTGAAAACTGTCCACCTGAGAGTCTTTAAAGACAGAAGTCACCACAAACCCACTGTATGAACCCAGTGAGCAACTGCAGACATGGGTCTTTGTGCATTGGTGCTGAGACCAAATCCTCTCCATCCCATCACTAAACACAAAAGGATCAGCCCCCACACAAATCTATCCTTCCTCTCTCCTCTCTAAAGGAAACAGGATGCCTCTGCAAGGCTGAGCATTGGACTCATTCCTAGATCAATTCCACTGCAAGATCCTGAGTCTCCCCAGCCCACGCACCCACATTTTAAAGCAGCACTTGGCAAAAAGGACTTTAACCTCAATCTCTGAGTGCTGGGGCTGATAAAGAAGTTATTGCCCTGCTACAACAAAGTTCACGCTGCTGATGGTATTGCCACATAGCTGTGGTTACACCAGGTACAGTGCACGGAAGCCTCTGGAATCCCAGACTGGAGTTTAGATTCGGGAACCAGCAACAGCATCAGCAAGGATTACTAGCAGGAGTTTCAGTCTGCACCAGTGAAATTAGGAAGATTTGGAGGACAAAATCCCCAAGCACACCAGGCTCTCACTGAAGTGAGGTTCTATTTTGGTTTTTAACCTGAAAAGCATCGGAAGGCTCTGAATTTGAAACTTTCCCTGCACCATATGGCAGGTTTGCCTCACATCAGGTGGGTTCCAAATGCTCCCAAAGCAGAACAGCAACGGATTGTGGCAACACAAAGAGGATGTCAGTGACAGGATCAGTTACCTGGCAATTGAAAATCAAGCCCCTTATGGTTTTACATAAATCAGAAACTCTCAACAAAATGAATCCTGTCTTCAAGGAATTCATGAGGCAAAGCACCAGACAATCAAACTACCCTGGAAGCCTTAGGAATACTTTCCAATAGTCTAACTTCCAGCATTACCAGCTGAAGAGAGCTCATCATCAAGGAATCACCGTGTTTCAGATCATTCACTCTGTTAACCCACAGTACATAAAGACTCAGCACTTCCAGACTAGAAGAAATAATTTTGTCAAGTAGAAACCAAACCAGATAATTTATCTTCTGGGGGGGGTTCTATTTCTTGTGCAGATGGTGGAGGAATACTTAAGCAAGTAGTCTTTTATTTTAAATAGGATCAGCAGTACCAAATTTAAGATCCTCTGTTATGTCACATAACATTCCCAATAAATCAAACCACCCAGACTTCACAGGCACACAACCCCCACTGATTCTGCACACCTGCCTCTCCAACTCTGCCTGGAAACACCCTGGACAACTGGGAAAAGGGGAAGCTTTCCTGTCCTCCTGCAGGGAAAAGGATTGGCCAGGTTTCTCTCCTTAAATCTGTCCAGTGTGAGAAGAGATCCAAAAAGTCCCAGAGTGGAGAACCAGAAACCATCACTCCCAGATGCTGCCTGCAGGCACCAAGTCCTTTATCAAACCTTAACACAAAAGCTCCTCAAACATTTCAGCTGTCCATTTAGAGCAGAACAGACAGCATTAATCATACTTCATCTTACTGTAGCTAACAGCAATTAAACAGGCACATCCCGAAGCCACTTTTTCTAGGGGAGGAGGCAGATAAATAGCTGAGCCCTATCTGAAGGGAGCCCACAAATGCCTCACTGGATCAGCAGCTCCAGGCAGAGCTGCCCTAACTAAAGCAGCTCCGAAAGGAGTGGAAATCCCCAGTGAAGGAGGCAGAGCGAGCTCTGAGAGCAAGGCCAGCGCTGATCACCGCACAGAGCTCCGGGGGCCTCCCAGCCTGATTACTGATGTCACTCTCATCTCCTCTCACGCTCCAGTGCGCTCCCAGACTTATTCCCAGGGAAAGGAGACATGCAGGAGAGCCACGGTTTGAAGTCCAGTTAGATCTAGCAAGCAGCATCCCCCTCCTTTTTATAAAAACTAATTGTCCCTTATTTTACTAAGCTTGGGAATTTTAAAGCAATTCCTCCAACCGGTAAGAACAGAGACAAAATCTCTGCAAAAATGCAAAAGGAGAATCTATTTAATGTATACCTTGGGGTTTGTTTAGTTTTAAATTCTGCCCTTTTCTTAAAGTCCAGCCTTCCCTGGACATCCTCTGGAGCTCCAAAAGCACAGATACAGAAGGCAATAGCTCATTTTTGGGCAGCCAGGAGATAAGTACGTGCAGCACTATACATAGCTCAGACACACTAGGCTATTTTTTTCAGCCTTCATTCAGCATCTACTTCTGCTCCAATTCAACATTTTACCCAGCATTCTTTCGGTGGAAATATCCGAGCTTCACCACATCAGCTTAACCTGTATAGGATGCAAAAATGTGAATCAACAGCCCCCAAACCACATCCTACCACAAGATTGAGCTTTGCCACCACCACCACTTCCTATTGGAGCATCTATTTGTGGCCCTGCTGCTGGTGGGGTGTTCTTGGCCAAGCCTGTGTGTGCAAGTGGCACAGACAACACGCGCTTGTATGTGTGTCGTGGGCATTTACAGCCCTAAATATTCATGATCCAAGAGAGCCACTTCCTCAGCTTGCACATGTGGGGCAGGGAAAAGATCTGACTTCAGGAGGCTTTAAATGATGGCATAAAGGCAGGAATCAGGCATAACTTCTGCAGGGAGATTAAACATAAACCTCTGCATTAAAGCAGCCAAACAAGAGTGGGATCTGCTTCTTCTGCTTCTTCAGGTATGGAATGAGCCTTGACTTGTGAGCTCCCACCCTGCACAGAATCACAGGAGGGTTATCAGAACAAACATTCCCATAGGAACAGCACCAACTGCTGAGCCAGAGCACACACACAGCACCAGCACCTTTGGAATCACCCACGGGTCCATTCTGCACACCTGCCCCTCCAGCTCTGTCTGGCTGGAAAAAAAGACCTGGGCAACTGGGAAAACAGGAAGATTCCCTGTCATTCTGCAGAGAAAAGGTCTGGCCAGGTTTGTCTCCCTGAAGAATTTGTCCAGTGGGAGAAGAGGAGGTCCAGAAAGCCCCAGAGCTTTACGAATCCCGGCTGCGCTGAAGAGAGGAAGTTTTTTTTTTTTTTTTTTCTTTTCTCCAAATAATAATAAAAAAACCCACCCAAACAAACCAGGAACTCAATGTTTCTCCAGTGAAACTCACCCTACAGACAGGAAGTTCCTGAAGATGAGTTTTAAGCCTGCAGCACAAAGTCATCCCGTGCAAAGCAACGAATACGGGAAAAAACAACCCTAATTATAAACGACATGACAGGATTTAGTTCAGTTATCAAACAAAACCCCTCAGACTCAGCGTGAGCCAATACCTTCAGAGTGGCATCCAGTGCTCTGCAGCAGTGAAAAAGGCAAGAAGTTCATTTTTAAGAGCAGAACAGAAGTTACTGTTACAGCACTACAAGAATTTATTATGCAATTCTGGTGTCACAGCTAAAAAGGGAGAGTAGACACAGGAAAGGCAAATTGAAAGAGGACAAAGATAAGTATGTGACAGCAGCCGTTCAGAAAACATCAAATAACTCAGATTTGCAGCTGGAAAAGGAAAGCAGAGGATACAACAGTTCCATAAAGTCATGAATTATATGGAGAAATGAACAGCAAACAATTGTTACCTCTCACTGCACATGAGAAAGAGAGTGTTTGATGGAATTACTCAGAAGTGGACTTAGAAAAGAAACAACAACCACATTACGCTGCAAAGCTCAGTGCCAAAGATACTGTGAGATCCAAAGCAGAAATGGATTCAAAGAGCAATTAGACATACAGCTTTTATACATCCATCAAAGGACTTAACAGTCCTGATGCAATCACCAGCTCATTACTGGAAGGACATGCAGAAGAAGGATTGTTCCTGCCTACCTGCCAGCAACCCAGCCCTGCCAGATCATTCCCTGGTCTCACCAAAGTACAGCTGCTGATAAGAAAAGCTCCAGGATCAAAAAATTCTGAGAGCAGTCCCAGGATGACATTTTTGCAGGCTGTCCTCTGCAGCAGCACGCTTTAGCACACTCAAGCAGCACTGCCATGGCTGGTTTCCTCTCCCTGTGCCTGATCCTGACACTCCCTAAGGGCAGTATTCCAGGTCTCCAAGACCCTGTTCCTCAGACCAGTCTGCAGCTGATTGCCACAGCGTTCATCTGCTGTTTCTCATTTATTTGGCTCTAAGTGGGCATCACAGACAGCCCTGGAGAGCTGTGCAGTAAGGATGGGGTTGGTGTATCACTACTGATCAGGACAGGGAGGATCAGCACCCTTCTGGAGACACCTCTCCCCTTCACATTTACAAGAAGAAGCCCAAAACCAGGCTTTGTGTGGCAGGCACAAATCAGCAGTGGCAGCTTTTTACCCGCTCCCAGCGAGCGGGACCGTCACTCGTGGCAGATGAAAGCTGGGGTGGCAGCAGTTCTGTGCTGGAAGTCTTTGAAGACCTGAGATTTGAAGAGCTGGTTGCCACAGAGGCTCAGCAGCCTCAGGATCAGGCAAGAGCCAGAGCATTTTGCCACACAGCAGTACATGACATGCCAAGACAGCTTAATAATTTATGGTGGTAAAAGCAGGATCTATTTCTCGCTCTGACCCTCTCAGCAGCACGAGGCCACATTAACTCCACAGCGCTGAGCACGCTGCCAACATCATTATTTTATAAATATACATTATCTAGAAGCTTTATGGACCCGGACTTAAGCTGTACACAGGCAGAATGTAAACAGCTTTCTAAATAAAGTCAGAGCACTTTCCCCAAATCCAGGTAAAAGCATCAGACCTACGATCTTACTGCAAGTCATTTTTTTCAGACCAAAACGTTGTCTACCTAGACTTTAGTAAAGCCTTTGGCACCATTCTCCACAGCATTCTCCTGCAGAACATCCATGGCTTGGATGGTTCACTGTTCAGTGGGCAAAAAACTGGCTGATGGCTGGGCCCAGAGCGGTGGGGAATGGAGATAAATCCAGCAACACCCCAAAAACCAGGGGCAGCATTGGGGCAGGTGGTGTTTAATATCTTTATTAATGATCTGGACGAGGGGATGGAGAGCAAGTTCAGGCAGTTCACACAGGACACCAAGTCAGGCAGGAATGCTGATCTGCTGGAGGGCAGGAAGGCTCTGCAGAGGGATCTGGACAGGCTGGATCAAGGGGCTGAGGCTTAACAAGGCCAAGTGCTGGGTCCTGCACCTGGATCACAACAACCCCATGGAACGCTCCAGGTTGGGGGAACAGTGGCTGGAAAGCTGGAAAAGGACCTGTGGGTGCTGTTTGACAGCAGCTGAACATAAGTCCAGCCCTGTCACAGCGTCCATCCTCATCCACACATAACCCTCATCTCAGCAGTGATTTACCCCTCCACACAATCAT
>NW_020955227.1:1525325-1527061 GCF_003031625.1 Empidonax traillii
TGGATCACAACAACCCCATGGAACGCTCCAGGTTGGGGGAACAGTGGCTGGAAAGCTGGAAAAGGACCTGTGGGTGCTGTTTGACAGCAGCTGAACATAAGTCCAGCCCTGTCACAGCGTCCATCCTCATCCACACATAACCCTCATCTCAGCAGTGATTTACCCCTCCACACAATCATCTCCTCCCTTCGCCTAAGAGACACTCAGTGCAGAGAGAAAATAATCCAGTTATGTCACATTGCTCAAGATCTGACAGATAACCCTTGAGCAACAACTTCCACCACCTTCATTTCCCAAACCAACCCAACAAATGGAGCACAGGACGTGCTCTGTGTATTCTGCCAGCTTCAGATGAGGTGGTGAGATACAGAGATGAATATATCAGTCCTAACTGGGAAGATTATTCCCTATCTCCCCCAAACTGTAAAATTAACATATTTGAGAACGGGGATGGCAGAAGTGTGTACAAGGGGAAAGAAAGTGCAAGATAGAGAAGGAAATGCCAGTACTTCACATAAAGTACCTCAGAAAACCACAAAACAGCCATGAGAGGGAGGGCCAAGAAATAATGTATCTCCAGTGCCAGATCTTTTCAGTGTTGTGACATTTCAAGTCTCCTGGCTAAATGGGCACTTTCAACACAGAAGATCCCTAAGCACTTTAGAAGCCTTAGGAACTGCACTACTGAGAGAGGAGCTTTCATTAGGAACTAAAATCCAGCTGTCAAAATGGGACATACAGCAACACAATGCAAGTTAGGGGGGACTCACTGGGAGAACTGGAAATACTGACAAGTATTGGTGTTAACACCAAATAGGGATTTTGAGCAGATGCTCAGTGCTAACACTCTGAAACTTAATTTTTTTATTATCCACAAGCACCTAAAACCAGCAGAGCACAAAGCACCTGAAGAGCAGGTCCAAAGGACCACAGTTACTGATGAGACACCACTTAACGCTGCTGCTCTCTGAACACAGCCTGGTTCTTCTTGCACAGTGACAGATCAGAGACTCATCCCACCACAACCTGGATCAGGCTGCTCTGATGTGCAGCACCACGGGGATCCAGGGGCACAGGACCTTTATGGATCACACCTGGCCCAGCTGGAACAGCCCATCCTGCACTAGAGCACCCACCTGGACCCAAACCCACCTTGCCATGAGCTGAGCTGCAGCACACCCTGTGCCCCGAGTCCTCCTCAGCACTGCCTGCCTGAAGTGCTCCCAGAAAGCCACCGAGCCCACCTGGCATCAGAGCCGGGACCACTGTCGCTGCCCCACTCCCAGCGCTGCCACCACACCCACCTGGCAGCCAAGCCCACCGTGGGGACAGTGACAACCTGCCACCCTCACTCCTCTCGCAGCCCCCAGCCCCACTGGCAGCCGAACCCACCCGGGGAACAAGGACCACCCCGCCACGGCCCCGCTCCCTGCGGTGCCACGAGGCTGCCCGAAGCCCGCTGTCCCTGTGCCACAGCGCGCCGGACCCCCAGCACGGGAGGCGGGGAGGTGACACCGACCCCACCGCGCCGCTGAGGGGAGCGGCACGACACGGGTGGGACCCTCGCCTCGAGGCCGGGGGGCTGCCACACACGGCCGGGGGGCTGCAGGGGGCGCAGGGAGGCGGTGCGGAGCGGGCAGGGCGGCCCTGGAGGGCCGGGACGGAGCCGCCCCCTCCCCGTTCCCTTCCCCGTTCCCCTCCCCTCAGCCCCCCAGCCCGGCGCCCCCCAGCGCGCA